>NC_045432.1:82812500-83081154 GCF_902635505.1 Sarcophilus harrisii | reverse complement strand
GCAAAAGAACTTGAACAGCCAAGAATAAACACCCATAAAGTGAGCATTTTTTCCATGGAAGAAGATGGACATTTAAGAAACAGAGCAATTCCATCAGTTTCTAAAGAAAACCAGACTTAAACAAAAAATTTGATTCCAAAAACAGGACCCAAGATAAGTAGAAAAAGGTAAAAAGGAACCTTGAGAACTGTTTTTGCGTGGATATATAAAAAACGTATAATTTGATTTTCTGAATAGATGGAAAAGAAATGAAAAGGGATAGTCCGAAAAAGGGGAAAGGGGAGAAAAAAGAGGAAACTTCATGTGTCGATGAGGAAAAGGAAACCATCATATCTGAGGGAACTTAGAGAGGGGGAGGAACATGTGAATCTTACTCTCAGAGTTTCAAAAGAAATAATTGACATTTGTTTGAAGAGAATCTTCTCCGCCCATTAAAAAACTGGGAGAAGAAAAGGAAAAGGAAAGAGAATAAGGAAGAGCAAGAAAGGGGAAGGAATCAAAGGGAGGAGGGAGGGTCAAAGAGGGAAAGCTTGTACAAGGGACCAATAAGTTTAATACTAAGGAAGGGGGGAGGGAAAAAAAAAGCATAATTTGGGGATATTAGGAGGCAGGAAATACAGAATTAGTCATTTTAACCATAAATGGAATGGATGAAATCCCCAAAGTGGAGGGATAGCAGACTGGGATCAAAAGTCAGAACCACAAATGTTGTTTAAAGAAACAATTTAAAACGGGGAATACATAAGAATAAAGTTAAAAATAGAGAAATTATTATGCTCAGGTGAAGTCAAAAGAAAGGGTAGCATCCATCTCAGATCAAGAAAAGCAAAATTGATCTAATTAAAAGAGATAAGGAAGGAAACTATATCTTCCTAAATTAAGCGATATGTATTAAACTTTCACCAAGTGGTATAGCATCTAACACCAAAGGAGAAGTTAAGAGAGTTACAAGAAGAAAAGACAAAACCTAATAGGGGAGACCCAATCTCACCTCAGATTTAGATAAACAAATACAAAACAAATAAGAAAGAAATTAAAGAGGTAAATAGAATAAAAAAGACTAGGTAGATAGATCCTAGAAAAACTGAATGGTGATTAAAAAGGAATACTTTTCTCAGCAGCTCATGGAACCTAACAAAAATTGACCCAATGTTAGAACAAAAGACCCAAAATTAAAATGCGAAAAATAGTAAATGCTTTTTTTTAGATCAGATAAATAATATTAATTTAAAAAAAGTTAGGTATAAATAACCAAAAGTAATTGGAAACTAAATAACTCATCTTAAAGAATGATTGGGTGAAAACAAATTATAGACACAATTAATATCTTCACTGATAATGACAAGGTGAAACATCATACCAAAATTTGTGGGATGAGCCAAAGGGTAATAAGGGAAAACTTTATTCCTTAGAGGTTACTTGATAAATTAGAGAAAGAAATATGAATTGGGCTTGCAACTTAAAAAGCTAGAAAAGTCCAAATTAAAACCCACAATAATTATAAACTTGAAATTTAAAATTAAAAGGAAATTTAATATTGAAACTAAAAAAACTATTGAACTAATAAAAAACTAAGATTTTTTATGAAAACCAATAAAATTGATAAACCTTTGAAATCTGATTAGAAAAGGAAAGAGGAAAATCAAATTATTAGTCTTAAAATGGGAGAACTTTCCACCAATGAAGAGGAAATTAAAAAATAAAAGGGGTTACTTGCCCAGCTTTATGCCAATAAATTTATAACCTAATGAAATGGATGACACCCAAAAATATAGACTTCCTAGACTAACAGAGGAGGAAGAATTGTTTTAAATAGTCCCATTTCAGAAAAGAAATAGAAATGCTATTAATCAATCCCCTAAGAAAAAAATCCCAAGACCAGATGGATTTAACGAATTCTACCAAACATTTAAAGAACAATTCCAATGCTATATAAATTATTTGATAAATAGGGAATGAAGGAGTCCCACCAAATTCCTTCTGTGACACAGACATGGAATGATATAAACCAGGTAGGTTGAAAACAGAGAAAGAAAACTATAGACCAATCTCCTAATGAATATTGATAATAAAACTTAAAAAAATATTAGCAAAGAGAACCAGAAAAATCATCCCCAGGATAATTTGATCAAGTAGGATTTATACCAGGAAAGGGGTTTGGTTAATATTGAAAACTATCATATAATTGGCCATTTAATAACCAAACTAAAAAAACCATATGATCATTCAATAGATGCAAAAAAGATTTATAAATCCAACATCCACCCTATTAAAAACACTTGAAATTATAGGAATAAATGGACTTCCTTAAAATAACAGTAGCATCTATTTAAAACCAACAGTAAGAATTAATGTAATGGGATAAACCAAAATTCCCAAAAGATCTGGAGGAAACAAGGTTGCCCACTACCACCGTTTAAATTTAATATTGTATTAGAAATGCTAGCTATGGCAATAAGAGCTGAGAAAGAGATTAAAGGAAAAAATAGGCAAAATGAGGAAACCAAAATCACCTTTCCAGACATATTATACTTAGAGAACCCCAGAATTCTTTAAAAAAGATTAAAAGATCCACAATTTTAGCAAAGTTTTTTATAAAATAAACCCAATAAGTCATCAGCATTCTTATATATCACTAATAAAATCCAACAGTCAGAGTTACAAAAGAAAAACCCTTTTAAAGTAATCGATAGTATAAAATATTTAGGAATCTATCTGCCAAGGGAAAATCAGAAACTTTATGAGCAAAACTACAAAAACACTTTCCACACAAATTAAGTCTGATCTAACTAATTGGAAAAAAATTAAATTTTGATTGAGAAATATAATAAAGAAAAATTACCAAACTAACTATTTATTTAGGCTTTACCCAAAACAGACTTCCCCAAAACATTTTGATGACCGAAAAATAAAACAAAGTTTAATAGAAAAAAAAGGTCAAGAACAAGGGAATTAATGAAAAAAAATCAAATGAAGGTGGCCTAGCTTAAGATCTAAAATTATATTATAAGGAGGGTTATAAACATTCGGTATTGGCTAAGAAATAGACTAGTTGATCAATGGAATGGGTTAGGTTAAAGGACAAAGCAGCCAATAACCTTAATTATCTAGGTTTAAAACCCAAAGACCCCAGTTTTTGGGATAAGAATGTATTATTTGACAAAATTTGGGAAAATTGGAAACAGTATGGAGAAACAAACATTGACCCAATTAACACCGTAACCAAGATAAGGTCAAAATGGGTTCATAATTAGGAAAAGAAAGGATCATAAAAAATTGGAAGATATAGGATGGTTTACCCTCAGACCTGTAAGAGGAAGGAATTTAAGACCAAAGAAGAATGAGATCACTATTGACTAAAAACTGAAAATTTTGATTATTCAAATTGAAAAGTTTTATACAACAAAACTAATGCAGGCAAGATTAGAAGGGAAAAAAAACTGGGAAAAACATTTTACAGTCAAAGGTTCTGATAAAGGACCATTTAAAATAGAGAGAATTGACCTAATTTATAAGAAATCGCCATTCTCCAATTGATAAATGGTCAAAGGATATGACAGACAATTTTCAGATGATGAAAAAAACTATTACTACTATATGAAAGACGTTCCAAATCACTATTGATAAGAGAAATGCAAATTAGGACAACTTAGATACCACTAACACCTGTCAGATTAGAATGACAGGGAAAGATAATGGAATGTTTGAGGGATTGGGAAAACAGGGACACTGATAATGTTTGAATTTGGAAAATCCAATTCTGTAGAGCAATTTGAACTATACCCCAAAAGTTGTCAAACTTGATACCCTTTGATTTAAGGTCTCTATCTTATAATTTTAGAGATAAAAAAAGGGAAAGGGCCTTTAAAAAAATGCTTGTGGAGCCCTGTTTTGGGGGCCAGAAGGGAAAATGAATGGATGCCCATCCATTGAGAATGGTTGAGTAAATTATGGATGAATGTTAGGGAAAATTTTCTGTAAGAAATGACCAGGGGACGAATACAAGAGGATTGGGAGATTACGGAACTGATGCTGAGAGAAATGACAGAACGGGAAATATTATATACCCAACAGCGATACTGTATAAGGATGCATTCGAGAAGGGATTTCTTCAACAAAGACAAGATCTAACTTAGTTTCAACTGATCGAGGAACAGGCAGTACACCCAAAGAAAGAACAAGGAAATGAATGCAACCGTTTGATTTTTGTTCTTCTTCCCAGGTTATTTATATTCTAAACCAATTCTCCCCGAGCAACGAGAAACTGTTTGGTTCTGCAATAGATTGATCCCAAGATCTACTTAATCTATTTAAATGTAGGGACGTTGCCATCTTGGGGAGAGGGGGAGGGAGTGGAAAAATCGGAACAGAAGTGAGTGCAAGGGATAATGTTGTAAAAAAATTACCCTGGCATGGGTTCTGTCAATAAAAAGTTATTTAATTAAAAAATAAATAAATAAATAAAAAGAATATAAGCTGGGCATTGAAATCCTGAACAATGGAGAAAGAATGACTTGGCATTTAGTAGATTTAACTCTCACCCGCATGGGAACTGAGAAATACATCAGGATGGAGTGAATCTCAAAAGAAATTACTGCCAGGAAATGGATCTCGTGCTTCATTGAGAGAGGATCTGTGTCCAAGAAACAGCAATCTTAAACGTCTTAGGCCACATCTGGATTACTGTGTTCAAGTCAGAAGATCACACAGAGGAAATCGGTGGTAATATGAACAGTGTTTGGAAGAGGATGGCCAGAGAGGTGGAGGACCTTGAGTTCAAGGGCCAGTGAGGGGGACTTGTTTGACATAAGAGAATCGATCAATGGGGTTGAGAGTCAACACACAGAAGACATAAGGGACAGTCATGATAGGTATTGTCAAGTATTTGAAGGACTGTCCCATGGAAGAAAAATTGCTCGGTTCCAGATGAAAAAATTGACGGTAGTTTCAAAAAGGTAAATTAAAGTTTCATGTGAAAAACCAAATGAAAAACAACAAACACAAATCAAGCTGCTAACAGTTAAAGCTGTTCCCAATTCCCTGTCACCAAGAACTTCAAGCCATGACTCAATGCTGACTCTCTGAGAAAGCTGAAGAAAAGATTCTTTTTCAAGAATTGGTCCAATGAAGTCCCTTCTAGTTCAAAATTTCTAAAATCCAAGCCTCAGTTTCCTTCTCAGAAAGACAAGAAGGTTGAATCAGATGATCTTTAAGAGGTCTGTTCTAGTTCTAGCACTGAATAAAAATAATATCCCGGCATCATTTGGAAGTTTGTGAATTTTCCTCTGTTATATATGCGTATCTGTTGAGAATATAATTCGGTAAGTCATTGTGCTAACATGGGAAGCCCTATGCCTTCTGACATAAAGGGGACTGGGGCATTCAGCCACGGCCACTTCATACCATGGTCTTGATCACTTGTTGCCTTGTAGCAACAAGGAGGAATGTAGAATGGAGGATGGAGGAATGTAGAAATACTTGCCTTCTACCTTCCTATAACATTCCTACCTCCAAGAGCACCTTTCCCAGCTTTCTCTTTTAGAAAGAAAAGAGAATTGTTTTTTGAAAATATTCATCATGTTCAAAGCATGGCTAAAAATAACAATATTTGGCCATGAAGTCAGAAAAGTAAAGGCTCAATTACCACTGCTGACACTTGATTGCTACGCGAGTGACTGTGTGGCTTGGCACAACTTCAGTATTGATCTAATAAAGGTGCAGATGAATTGCAAGTTGTTTGTTAATGGAAGATACTCCCACATGGGGAGAGCTCAACATTGAAAAAATCACAGAACCTACCAATATTCACATATTCTTATATGAGCAAAATACTTTGGCAATACTCCGGCCAATCTGGGACTTCACAGATGAGAGTATTACCTCGAGCTATTATAATTATAATATACATATAATTGTATAATAAATTAATAAAATACTTGCTTGTCCCTATGATTCTTAAAGAGATTCTCCTGTAAATTTGTCCAAGGGAATTCATTTAACACACTAGGAGGTATTCTTTATTGTCTTTTGACATCCTGAAGATAACAAAGGAGCAGGGGAATGGTCTATCAGTTATCGATGACTTTAGCACATGTGAACATTTCAGATTTCCTGAGTGTATATATCAGCCACATGACTGTCTGGCTGTCTCATTCAGCAATTTCAGTCAAGAAATATTGATCATCTACTATGCAACAGACACATTTTTAGGTGCTTGGGGGAAGAGAATGCAAAGACAAATAGACAAGAATGAATGAATGGATGGATGAAGGAGTGAACAAATGAAGCATTTGTTGTTTCCTATGTTCTAAGCACTGGGGCTATGAGTAGAAAAGTCACAGTTCGTGCTCTCAAAGAGGTCTCACTCTTTAACTTTTAGAGAACTTTCTAGAGAAGGTTTCAGCTGTAAGCCTGATGGAAAGATCTTATGGCTCTTGGGGTATAGTGGCTCCCCCTGGTATTTGAAAAGGATATGGGGATTCAGTGAACTGCAAACTCAATGTAATGATGCATAGAACAGCCCAAGTTGTCACAGCCAACATGAAGAATTTCTAGAAGGAGTGGGTTGGAAGTTGGGTTCAGCCATCTCTACCACATGGGAGTTCATTGCATAAAGGTGGAATATGAGGTCTATGGAGGATAAAAGACTCACCTACTTTTCGGCAGATTCTGTAGCGCTGGTGTAGAGGAGTTCACCCGAGCTGCCCGCCACAGCTCAGCCCGCTGATTAGCTGTATGACCTCAGGCAAAAAATTCACTTTTCTTTGCCTTAATCTCCTCAATGAAATGAAGGGCTCACTCTAGACTATTGGTAAAGACGCTTCTGGTTTTAGGTTTCTGGGATTTTAATGGTTCCTTCAGCAAAGCCAGAATCTGAGGGACGGAGCCAAAATGGTGGGGAAAAAGGCAGGGGACATCCTCGCCCGACCTGCCGCAAATTTCCCTCCAAGCGATTTAAAAATTATCTCAAAAGGAATTGGGGAGGGGAAAACCCGATAAAAGTACAGAGTGAAACAACATTGTCCCCCGAGAAGATTTAGAAAGCCCCCAGTTAACGTCTGCATCATTGGAGTGGGGGGGACCAGAACAATCCAGACCCCACACCTGCAATCCTGCCCTCTCTGCCCAAGGCAGCCAATAGTTGACCGCATCCAACACAAGCCCGGATCAGGCCTTGGCGGGAACGAAAGCAGGGGGAATGGGGCTTACAGAGCTCTCAGCCCACCCTCCATGCGAGGGTCCGAACCCTAGAGAGATTTTTTTTAAGAAAGAAAAAGACCCATATATACAAAAATAGTTACAACGGCTCATTTTATGGTGGCAAAGAGCTGCAAACTGAGGGGATGCCCATCCATTGGGCTAGGGGTGATTAATTTGTGGAATATGAATGGAATGGAATATCATTGTGCTTTAAGAAATAATGAACAAGTTGATTTTACAAAAATATGGAAAACTTACAGGAACCAATGCTGAGTGAAGAGCAGAACGAAGAGAATGCTGTGGTATGGCAAAATTAATGGAAGAGTAAACAGGAATGGCTAGGCTCTTCTGAGTTACAGGAAATTTCAAATTAACTATGAAGGACTTCCGAGGCAAAATGCTATTTACCTACAGAGGAAAAAAAAATGACATATGGAAGTACCTATTGGATGGTTATATATCTACAACAAACGGTGACTTTTTCTAGTGTGGGGTTGGGAGGGAGAGGGGGACACAACTGGGAACTGAAAATGCAAGCAAAAAAATTCATATCTTTTAATGTTGTAACTTTTATGTTCTAGTGCAATAGAACTGGAGACTGGAATGTGGAAAGATCTTAAAGATCTTTTGTTCAAATGCCAGGCATAGCACTAACCACGTGTGAGCCCTTGGGAAAAGCCCCCAATTTTTCATCATTGCAAATAAAATTGGTTCCATCTATAAAATACAAATGTAGACTAAATCAGAGCTGCTTTTTCTGAGAGATTTTTACATGACCCATGGTATATAAGTATCTAAAATAGGTATTCACATCAAATACTTGCTGATAGTAAATCATAAAGAAATTTATTTTAAAACATATATTTATATAACATATATAAATATACTGTATAAGTAAAATATATTTATATGTTATATAAATATATATTTGCTATATTTATAATTTTACCATTTATGGAAAAGTAAATTTGCATACAAATGAAATGGATTTATTTTTACCTAAAGAATTAAATATTGGTGGAATATTAATTTTTCATGACCCCTACTTTCAGTTATCTGACCCCATTTGGGGTTACAACCCATACCTATTAAGAAGCTTTGAACTAGATGATACCCAGGGTCCCTTTCAGCTTTTAATCTATTCAGTTCCATTACATGAATACTAATTAATTACCTACTAAGTATAAGACAGGCTATATTCTGGGGATACAGAGACAGAATTGAAAAAATCAGCCCTCTCAAGCGATACCCTTTCTATTTTTCCTTCTTAGAGATTTCACATGTTCACAGACAGGCAAGTACAAAGTTTATACAAGGAATACGGTCTGATTTCAATGGATGTAGGCATAAGCAATGGAAAAATCCAGGAAGCTCCCCTACTAAGTGATGGGGCCTGAACTGCGCTTCCTAAGAAAACTAAGGATGCCTTTGAGAAGAGGTGGAATATAGGGGCAGCTAGGTGGTACAGTGGGTAGAGTACCAGCCCTGAAGTCAGGAGAACCTGAGTTCCAATCGAGCCTCAGACACCTAACACTTCTTAGCTATGTGACACTAGGCAAGTCACTTAACCCCAATTGCCTCAGGGAGGGAGGGAGGGAAGGAGAGCGAGAGAGAGAGAGAGAGAGAGAGAGCGAGAGAGAGAGAGAGAGAGAGAGAGAGAGAGAGAGAAGGTAAATGGGAGGGGGCGCTCCAGACAGCCTATGTGAGGGGACAAAGAATTATGTATACAGGGAAGACTTAAGAGGCCAGTTTGCCATGAACAGAGAATATGCATAGAGAAAGAATATGGGAATCAGACTGGAACTAGACTATGAAAGGTTTGAAATGCCAAGCTGAGCAGTTTATATTTGTTCCCAAAGCATTCCAAACTGATGATTTTGGAATAGGGGAAGAAAGGACAGTGTTGCACAGGAGATAGACTCACACTTGGAAGCTGAAATCTCTAGCTCTGAATTCCTTATCACTCATCAACTGTGTGACTCTCGACAAGTCACTTAAGATTTCTGAGCCTCAGTTTCTACATCTAGAAAATGAGAAGTTTGGACTCAGTCATCCTCAAGATCCTTTTCAGCCCTAAAGATGTGCTTATATGGGTAGCTGTGTGGAGGGTGGATTGAAGAAGAGGAAGATTAGTAATTAGGGAACCATGGCAATAGTATGTGAAAAGGAATAAGTTGAAGTTAAGAATAGAAAGGCAGGAGGGAACAGACTTTAAATGCCAAGCTGGGGAATCTATGAGCCTATTCTCCTGATAGCTCTTTCTGTTCCACTTTCCAATTGAGTTGCAGATTCCCTCATAATTCAAATGAAAAAGCATCACCTTACTCCAGTCTTAAAAGTCTGTGTCATTTGTACTTCACCAAAGTCTAGGGAAAAATGCTCAGGTGTGGAAGGGACCCTATGCTGAAATACAGACTGGTACAGGGAAGATGGTCTTGGCTTGGGGAGATCCATTATTGGCTCTCACACACAAATGACATCTGGTTTCATGCATAGGAAAAGCAACTACGGTGAAAATTCAGTTTATTCCTGAGTAGAAATGCAATAATACTGTGTGAAAGCAGCATGCCAGAGGATACACCATCTTATGAATAGAAGCTCCCTAAACTGGGACACTGGGACACTGATACATTGTTGGTGGAACTGTGAATACATCCAGTCATTCTGGAGAGCGATTTGGAACTATGTGCAAAAAGTTATCAAACTGTGCATCCCCTTTGATCCAGCACTGTTGCTACTGGGCTATATCCTAAAGAAATCTTAAAGAAGGGAGAGGGACCTGTATATGCAAGAATGTTTGGGGCAGTCCTCTTTGTACTGGCCAGAAACTGGAAACTGAGTGGATGCCCATCAATTGGAGAATGGATGAATAAATTGTGGAATATGAATGTTATAGAATGCTATTGTTCTGTAAGAAATGACAAGCAGGATGAATATAGAGAGGCTGGGAGAGGCTTACAGGAACTGATGCTGAGTGAAATGAGCAGGACCAGGAGATCATTGTACACTTCAAACACAATACTAGTGATGATCAATTCTGTTGGAAGTGGCTCTCTTCAACAATGAGATGAACCAAATCAGTTCCATTTGTTCAAAAATAAAGAAAACCAGCTACACCCAGTGAAAGACCTCTGGGAAATGAGTGTGAACCACTACACAGTATTTCCACTCCCTCTGTTTTTATCCGCTTGCATTTATGATTTCCTTCACAGGTTAGTTTTATCTTATTTCAAAGTCTAATTCTTCTTGTGCAGCAAAATAACTGTATAGATATAGATATATATATATACATATATTGTATTTAACATATACTTTAACATAGTTAACATGTATGGGTCTACCTGCCATCTGGGGAGTGGGTGGGGAGAAGGAGGGGAAAAGTTGGAACAGAAGGTTTTGCAAGGGTCAATGCTGAAAAATTACCCATGCATATATCTTGTAAATAAAAAGCTATAATAAAAAAATGTTTTAAATGCATAGAAGCTCCCTGGGGCATCAAGTAAGTCTGTGAGCATCTCACTGACCCCATGAGACTGAAGACATATGATTGATATTATTTGCTGTGCTTTATTTGATTGGTGGGCTCACTTATTGACAAAACTGCTTTCGAGTCTTTCAAAGTCCATTTCCCTTTGGGATGAAGGACAGAGTATCTAAGAAGAGCTGTCACTGATGGGTCAATCATGGGGATGAGGCACTGATAGTTAAGGGGGTTGCTGCAAGGAGAGAATATCCAGCTGAGAGCTTTTTAACACGCTGGGTTTTTCTTTTTTACATTTTTTAATAGACGAGAGAAACAAAATGGAACAATACAGATACGAGAGAGACATCTTTAGAAATTGTTTTCTCTGAGAAATGCTCTCTGTCCCACGATGCATCCTGGACATTTTCTTTCTTCTCAGACTGGAAAAGTGTAAAGTTTTTGTTCGTGAGAAATAATCATACTAAGAAATATGGAACCATTTCCGTAACAGCAAAAGACAATCCTGAAAGGCTGGATAGAAAGTACACCCTTTATCCAGTGTACTGGACTGAAAGGAAAACCTGGCTGCAAGGACTGCCTCTGATACATAATGGTCATGTGACTCCCTTCTGATGGAGGCTTTTCATCTTTTTTCACAAGTTTCTAAAGTCTCTGTGTTGGATGAAATTGGATGAATTCCTGATCTTCAATGCTGCAATAACTTTAAACATCAGAAACTCCCTTGATGATGAAGGCTTTCCATAGAGAGACACCCTACAAATCTGCTTGAGCCCCAGAAGTTTTCCTTGACTGCCTCTGGTAGAAAGTCAAAGTGGTAATGAGCTTTTTCCAGTATTGAAGAGGGCTATTTGAAGTCTGGGTGTTTTTGTTTTAGAGACTTGTGTACTAGAGACACTGACTTCTTCTGGATAACAAAAAAAGGATATAGCTTTGAGGCCTTATGCTTAGAATCTCTTTGTGCTGCTCCCTGATCCATGCAAAGCTCTGACATGATCATCTGTCATAGAAGAGAGATGCTGGTGGCCCATCATCTCTGGACACATGTTTGCGATATGAGTATGTGAAGTCAACTCAGTGTTCATATTTGGTAGAATATTATCATTTCACTGTAACAGAAGTGAATGTTTCCTTCCCAATGTGCATCTCTCTAGCATTTATATTTCACTGATGCACTTGATTCCCATGCAAAATTTCAAAAGTAATTACGGCTTCTTAGTCCCTCAAGTCTCCCCAGAATTGTATCAGCAATCAGGCTGGCTACAGAATTAAAGCTATTAGAAAAACATGTCTTCATCATTAATCTTAAATGACATCCTGAGTGCAAGGTGAAGGGAAAAAAGGAAGCCATGTCAATTTTTCCCAAGGTGTTACAATTAATTTGGGATCAAGATTTCAGAATTCTTAGTTCACTCAGAATCCCAAACTTCTTTTCTAGTCTTTTATGTTGATAATGGATTTCAACCAGATTAACTGGGGCGGAAAAGAGAAATTATACCCTCAAGTATATAATTTCTCACAGTGAGTGCCTTAGTGTTAACTATATTGGGACTAACAGAGGACAGATATGGAAGATAAGGAATATGTGGTGGTCAGTTAAGGTCTGTAAGGAGATCACAGGCACCTCCCTTAGGTTCCCATTTGGGAATTAGATTCATTAATATGCACATGAACATTAACGGACAATGAATGCAGTCATTAATGTCCAGGCTCTGGTGTTCAGAGATGCAAGTGCTAGAGCAAAGCACAACATCCAAATGGAAATGGCGACACAATGACTTCTGGAACATATCCTACTATTAAATGAGGGTGGGTTTTGAAGAAGGCCCAAAATGTTATCCCATGCTTTCTATCAAAATCAATCTCTCAGTGGCTAGATATTGCTCTATTATATTTTGGGAGGAATTTTCACATCTGCATAACTTGACAAAGGAGCTTTGTTTTCAAAATGTTCCCAACACTTCAAAGTCCTGAAGAAGGAAAAATGAGCTAAGCTTTTGTGCAGGGGGCTAAAATCCGTGGGGGGCTTCCCCTCTAGCATGGTCCTGTCAGTTATCGTCCTTTGGTACTTTGGGTCTCTGGTCATATTCTACCACGTGCCTCGCGAACATGTGAAGGCTCCATCTTCCACCTCAAGGGTCCTGCCACTCTTTTGCCTCATCAAATTGGAGGGCAAGAAAAGAGAAGGAAGGTGTGGTGCCTACAATATGCCAAGTACTGTGCAAAGTGCTTTTTACACATTTTAGCTCATTTGCTCTTCACAACAACTCTTGGAGACAGGTAATATTATTTATCCCCATTTTACAGTTGTAAACTGAGGTGAAGTGAGTTGTCCAGGATCACATAGCCAGTAAATATTTTGCTCTTCGGTCTTCTTGCCTCCAGGTCACTGCAGTATGCTATCCAGCCACCTCTACGAGAACAAGAGAGCTCAGGAAGGACCACCTCAAGGAGCAGATACTTGAAATGAGCCTTGGAGGAAATCACTGATTCCAAGAACAAAGGGGAGAATGCAAAGCACTCCTGGGGTAGTAATTACAGGAGATAGAGTGTCAGTGAAACAGTTACAAGAAGTGGAGACAGTGAAACAAGATGAAATCAGTCTGGAAAAGTAACTCAGAGATACATTGTGCTGGAGTTCAGATGTGACACAGCACCTATAGAGTGTGTCCCAGATGCAAAAGGGAAACACTTGAAGCTTCCTGAGCATGAGGCTGACAATCTAACCTGTCATTCAAGGCTATCAATTTGCCAGTGGTGTGGAATAGTTTAGAGGGTGGGGCAGAATGGAGATAGAGTTGCTGATTAGGAGAATCTTACAATACATAGAAAAATAACTCTTCTCAGCCATGCAGTGATCCAAGACAAGGATGAAAATTGCTGTCCATTCAGAGAAAGAACTGACCCTGTCTGAATGCAGATTGAAGTATACCTTTTTAAGCTTTCCTCATATTTTCTTGAGCTTTTTCTTGGCGGAGGGAGCTCTGCGTTTTCTGTTACAACATAACTATTATGGAAATGTTTTACATAACTACAGGTATACCTTATATTGGAATGCTTCCATTCTCAATGCAGGGAGTCGGGAGTCGGGAGGGTTAGGGTTAGGCAGAGAGGAAGGAGAGAATCTGAAGCTCAGATTTAAAAAAAAAAAGAATGCTAAAAATATTTCTATGTATAACTATGGAAAAATTTAATCCTACATTAAAAAAGATACTTAACAGTACATAGTATGGCTGAGACTAGGTCCCTGTTACCTTAGAAGTCACTAATGCTTTCCCAAGTGGGTCTTTATTTCCCTTAGGAAAGTGTCTATGTCCTGGGCCTCTCTGTCCCTTGGAAAAGTCCATTACCTAATTCAGCCCCTTTCATCTCCTCTACCATAGCTGGGTATGTTCGCCATCCTCCAACAAAAAAAAAAAAATAAGAAGACCTGGTCCAGTTTTCCATCACAGTCCTGCTTTGATAGCTAGGTCATCTATAATACCTTTTAAATACATATCTGTGGAGAAAGGGACATTGTTTGCCCTCCAGTACCTACTTCCTTCCACTGACTTTACTAAACAAACTGAGAATAGTAAGTTTTATGTTAACTATAAAGTAGTCTTGCTTTGACATTAGACATCAACTTTCTATTCATCGATGACTAATTTGCTAAATCTGATTTCCAATTACTAAAAGCACCTATGTTCCTTCTCACTGTAAGTCAAGAGCAGGCACCATTTTACTAGGGAAGTCTACAAAATCATATTCAATCTAATTAATAAATCCATTTGGATGTGACAAGTTGTTGCATTACAATTTGTGCACTAAAGGTCCTCCACAGAGGGTGACCGTGATATATGTACTTTGAGTTGGTGAACTGCATTTCTTGGCATCCTTTAGAATAGTCACTGCTGAGAGAGTGTTGTTTTTAAGCAAAGTTTAATGGAAGCTTTTTTATTGACTTTGTTACTTTTTAATCTAGGGTTAAGTTTTATCAGCTCAGATTCTTATCATACAAGTGTGTCTCCCACTTTGGTTTCCTTCAGCAATATCAGCAATCTAAAAATAAGACCTGTATTTGCATTCTACATATTCTCGTAAAATAACTATTAGTTAGAATCTTTTGGAAATAGAAATGTATGGACACATTGAATAGAATGTCTCTTCTACTGATTCAGCCATCTTTTTCTAATTAACATCTGTGTTTTTTTCCTCACTGAGAGAGGGGGAGGAAAAGAAGGATGAAGAGAGGGGAAAAGAGGTGGGGGAGAGACAGAGACAGAGAAAAACAGATAGAGGGAAAAAAGAAAAATATGAGGGGGAGAGGGAGAGAATGAGATCCAGAGAGAATGCAAGCAAGAGAACAAAAGAGCATATGAACAAAAAGAATGAAACAAAGTCAGGGAATCTTAGAGAAATTTAGAAAAAGAGAGAGAAACAGATATGATAGATGGAGACAGAGAGAAAGAGAAAATGACAGAGAAAGAGAGAGCAAGGATGAAAAAGACTGAAAAAGAGAAGAAGATCAGAGATGGAGAAATGGAGAAAAGACAGAGACAGGAAAAGAGTCAGGAAGGAAATAAGAAAGACAGAGACAGAGACAGTAAGAGAAAGCCAAAAAGAGTCACAGTGTTTGTGGATTTGTTTTTTCTATCGATTTTCAATCAATTAATTTATTTCATTAATTTTAATTAGTCTAATTAACAAGTAATGTAATTATTCATTAAATTTGTTAATGTTCTTATTAATTTCATTTATCAAGGTGTCAATTAAATTCTTCACTAATATAACATAAATTTCATACATTAATTCATTAAATTTCACTAATTAATCCATTAACTAATGAATTTTACTAAGTAATAATTATTTTATACATGTATCGATATATTAAATATTAATTTTGTCAGTAATTGATTACTTTTATTAATTAATTTACTTAGTATTCAACAGCAGAACCAGGAGGATTCAAAAGCATGTGTTCTGATGCCTCATCTAGGGTTCAATGGAGCCGAAGTCAAAGTGTTGATGATTTGATTTTTATTAATTTTTAAAATAATTTATTTAATTAATCATTAATTTTATTAATTACTTCTTCGATTTTTATTAATTTATTAATTAATTCAGGCGATCTCTATTAATTAATTTTATTATCTTAAATAGATTTTATTAATTTACTAACTTATTCAATGCCATGAGGAAGACACCAACTAAAAGGGCCTTTGGGAAATGGCAACAAGGGCTACCCCCTGCTGTGGACAATACACCAAACCCAAGGGACTCCTGGGAAAATTTTTCCCATCTACGAAACCAACTGTGTGCAAGACACCAAAGAAAAGGGGACGTTGGAAAATGGAAACCAGGATTACCTCCTGCAATAGGCAACACACCAAATGCAAGGGACCCTTGAGAAACTGCCAATCTGAAAAAACAACAAGGCTACTCCTTCCGTGAGCAAGATAGCAAATAATAATAACTTAAGAAAATCATACGTTAAAAAACTACAAGAAGATAAATGGAAGTTAATGACTATGTGATGTCAAGAATCGGTCAAACAAATTAAAAAATAAGAGGAAATGGAAGAAAATATAAAATAAGAGCAAAACAACCAACCTGGAATACAGACGTAGAAGAGACAATTGAAAAATTATCGATCTCCCTGAGAGACAGGGAAAAAACAAACAAACATAGAGCCTGGATGATATTATTTAAGAGATTCTCAGGTATAACCAGGTTGATATAATAGCAGCAGAGGGCAAAATTTTCAGTAAACATGTCCATCTAGAACTCTAGAGGCATTTCCACCTCTAAATAATAATCCTGGGATCTTTTTCCCACACTACATCCAATGATCTTCTATGATTTAATTCACTGAAACTAAGAGGCCTCAATTTTCCTATCTGTAAAATGAAGCTGATGATGTACATGACATTCAAAGTCTCTCTTTTAAGGTCTATGATGTGATGAATCATAATTCAATTGAACAAAATTTTATTGCTCCAGTCCCCATGTACCTGTTACTATTGTGTCAAGTGGGAGGGGGAGGGGACAAAGAAGCTGTGCCCCTTCTAGAAAAATACAACATGAAAAAGCAAAGTGCAGATTAAAAGACATGTAGCAGGGGGAGTTCTAGCATTAATGAAATCAGCAATCCTCAAAGTATCAAAAAAGAGATTATTTCTGTTTATAAATTAAAATGACAAGACATGCCCTTGCTGTCCAGATAACAAAGGTGAAATGACACATATTTAAGCTAATATATATTCCAAATATTCATAATGCTATCTTGGGGCCGTTGTTTTGTAAATCTGACAATTTCTCTTTCTCAATCAGAATTTTGCCATACTTTAACTCAATTAATTTTTTTTCTTTACTTGCAGAAACCTATTTTGATTTCTTCTTTTTATTTCCTTGGACATACCATTTTAATTCATGTGTAATATGATATGTTCTACAGTATCTGGAGTGTTTGGGTATTCTTGAAGTTGGTAACTACTTCCTAAGGTGAAATAAGTACATTTTAGAGAAAACAAATACTTTTTCATTGAAAAAATCCTTTCAAAATAAATGCCCTTCCTTAAAAACAAAGTCTCCATCTATCCCATCTGGAAAGAGACCCCAGAAAGAAGTCCCTAATAAACACATTTACAAACCTCCAGAATGATGACCTCAAGGAAAAAGGACTGCAAGCTCCCAGAAAGGAAAACATCAACCCAAGAAGCGAGGAGCCAGTCAGGGTTACCCAGGATATGGTAGCCTCTAGAGCAAAGGGTGGGAGGCCTCCAATACCATATTCCCCAAGGCAAAGGACCTGGGTTGACAACCAAGAATCCACTGCCCAGGGACTCATCATCCTTTGGGTTCAGAGAAAGCTTCAATGGACAAAGAGACTGTGATCCATTCCTCCTAAAAAAGATCAGAACTTAAACAGCAACACTGATCTTTAAACAAGCCTAGAAAGCAAACAGGAAAGAAAATGAAAACATAGGAATTCAAGGTGAAGCAGTTGCCTTTCCCTACATGAGAAAATGATATTTGTAGTTCTCGAGAGCTTTCTGAGGTCAGAAAGAGACAGTGGGGGTGAGTCGAAATTGCTTTTGAGGTGATGATATTAAAAAAAAACATTAATGGGTTGAAAAAGGATGGTATTGGGAAAAGGAGAAAGGGAAGCTAAGATGGGATAAATTAGATGCCATGGAGACATCACAATAAAGAGAAAGAAGGGAAAAGGATCACCTCCTAAACATCATAATGAATAATATGGAAACTCACCTACCGAGCTCTCAGCACACTCCAGGGCAAAATAGAACAAAAGAAGATTCCTAGGACTCAGTGATTCCATCCAAAGAAAGGGTCTCCCCAGCATCAGTGAGAACAGCCACAGCTGTGATGCTTACAGCAAGTAACCAGGGAAGTTCACAGCAATTACAAATGGAGGAAACCTGAGCAAATCAAGGGGCTTCCTTCTAACAGGACTCACTGCTCAGCTTTGTGCTAAGGAAGAGCAAGCTATCCATGATGGGCTTTGTTTTAAAAAAATCATGTCTTGTGCAGGAGCCTTTTAGCAAGGCACATGGTATTGCTCTGTATCCTACTCCAGTTTCTTTGTCCCCATTCTCCGTACTGTGCTGGGAACATCATGTTCACCCCAGTTATCTGTAGCCATAAAGAGAATGGTATTTTTTTTAAAGAATTGTTGGTGGAAGAGGGAAAGTTACTGTCTTTCCCTTAGTTTAATTTTTTAAAACAGAAACTATCACTACAAAATATACAATCCAGATTTTACAATCAATATACTTAATGAAGTATTGCTTTTTATTAGCAACACCATCTCTTTTAGATTAGGATGTTGCAGAATGGCAGGGAGGGGAGCCCACAGAAATGGATGATTTTAGCTTTAGGATCCAGGGCTCCAAGTCCTGAGAACATATATACACGATTATGTTTCTTAATATAAAAATCTGTATTTAGTTGGAAACAAATATTTTTAAGATGGGAAGTGTAATGGGCTGAGGTTTGAGTTGATACACTGAGGTCCCAAGTACATGAAGCTAAATAGTAATTGGACTATACTCTATTAATATACATGATTGGATAAAGAATGGCCCCCGCCCATTCTCCGTGCAAGTCCTGATGTGTTGTATAGGAAATGACGATTTTGGTGGGTGGAGGCAGAGAGGGAGACAGGAAGAGAAGCTGGGAAAGATTGAGCCTGGGTTCCATACTCCTAGCCGCTGGTCGTGTGGCTGCTGGTCTAGCTGGCTTCTTGACTCAGCTACACACATTGCTATTGCCCATTCTCTTCCACCTCCGATCTTTCTTCACTGAGAATAAAGACTGACGATTTTCCCCTAACCTGAATTCCTGAGTCCGGCTGATTTTAAAATAAGTGGTCTTCACATTTGGCGCCCAACGGTGGGAACCAAGGACTGAAGAAGTCTCCAGTAACCAGGAACTTGGGTTAGTATTGTTAATAGACAAACAGGGAACTTATTTTCTTAAAAACTAAACCAGTAATCTTTTTTTGGCTAAAATGGGACAAATGCTAGCTAAAGACTCTCCATCCCTGCCCTCAACCCCTTCAACCCCACCCACGAGTGGTGCTATAGAAAGCATGCTTAAGCTGATAGAAGGACAAGGGCTACTTATAACTTGGGAACAGGTAGGTAGACTTCTGGGTACATTAAACCGCATCTCCCCTTTGTTCGTAGAGCAGGAGCAGATCTCTCGAGATAACTGGTCCCTAGTTGGACAACAGTGTCCGCATATTACAATGAAAATGATCCTCATTCAATTTCCATCCAGGCATTCTATTTATACAATATAATTCAGTTAACACTAAGAAACCCTATCCCTAGAAGAAAGAAAAAAGTTGCTCCTCAGAGTAGCCAAATAGGGAAGCCTGATATTAAGGAGGAAGACAATGAAGAGATTAATGACCATATGCCCACAGGGCATGGAGACTTAAGTGAGCAAGGGTGTGGTGACTTTCCACCTCAAGAGGCAGCTTCAGCCCCACCTCAGGAACAAGTGATTGACTCTCCTCCGTCAACTCCACCCTCCGGGATGGAGGGAGGAGGGGCAGTGGGGGGGGGGGGCAGTGACAGCACCAGCACCTCCCCCTCAGCATCCAACCAATCCTATGTCTAGATTACAACAGGGCTTAATGAAGGCCAAAGAAAAGGGTGTAGATGTCACAGAGATCCAAATGCATATTTTCCCTGTAATTTCCCAGTTTAATTCCTCAGGTCAAGAAAGTCGAGGATATGCTCCTTTTAACATAGAAATCCTCAAAGACCTGAAAAAGGCTTGCACTCTTTATGGGGCTACATCAGCTTATGTTAAGATGCTATTACAGAATTTGGTTTTGAAATCTTGACTCCTAATGATTGGAAATCCATAGCAAGAGTATGCCTAGAACCTGGACAAAATTACATGTGGCTTTCTGAATATAATGAGCTTTGTAGGATACAAGCCCAACAAAATAGTCAAAATGCAGTTCATGCTGCAATCACCTATGACCTACTAACAGGTATAAGTCCCTATGCAGATGTCACAGTACAAAGTAATTATTCAGTAGCAACATATGAGCAAATTGCTGCTAATGCTATCAAACCGTGGGCTTTGATTCACAATAAAAATGACAAAGGTGAGGCCTTCACAAAAATAACACAAGGGCCAGATGAACCCTTTGCTGACTTTGTGGGACGTTTGCAGACTGCTATCACAAGAACTAATGGGCAAAATACTTCAACAGATGTTTTAATAAGGCAACTTGCTAAGGAAAATGCTAATGAGGTCTACAGAAGAATTATACTAGGATTGCGCAAGGATGCTCCTTTAGAGGAGTTCATAAGACGCTGTGCCACAGTGGGCACAAATGCCTTTTATAGCCAGACTATGATGCAGACTTCCCAAGATCCCAATGTGGGTAGACAGGGTCTCTTCTGGCAAGGGACTTCCAGAGAGATACGTCAATGCTTTCAGTGTGGTAAAGTAGGGCATCTGAAAGCTCAATGTTGGTAAAGAGGCAGAGTGAGAAAACAGGGTGGGAGAACAAGACCCAGTACCCCATGTCCAAAATGCAACAGAGGCTTCCATTGGGCCTCAGAATGTAGACAGGTTCAGGGAAATGGGATGAGGGGCCCAGCCCCAGGGCCCCCAAAAAACTTGGGGAGATGGAAATGGTCACCCAGAGAGCCTAAGTAATACCCCAATATGATCAATCAGAGGAAGCCATATGATGGGAGAAAGGGATTATATTCAACAGCCAGGAAGCAACCTGATGGGAGAAAGGTTCAATTAGGGAGAATAGAATTGAACGCTAACAACTGGAATCCCCCTGAAAAGTGAAATCAGTTCCTCCCAGCCTATGGATCCTTTGCCTCCAGGGATTGAATTTCCTCCTGAGGTACGTACAAAACAGGTCCATCCACACACTGATGTGGGAAAACTGGGGAATGTAGATAATATCCCAGTCACCAAACAGGCAGACAAGGTGTGACTTATCCCCGGGAGAAATATGGACAGGTTTCTCTCGGAACTAATAAACAGCGGATAGCCCCAAGATTCCATTCCAGATCACAAAATCCAATATATTGGACAGCAGCTGTAACAACTGACTGACCATCTAGATCTATAAAATGGCCTTCCATTGGAAGGATTGGGACACTTTGGGCAGATCGGACGGTCTTGGGGTGCCAACTGGCCCAGTCACTGGCAAGATTAAACAGACCCACATGTCTGGGTAAGGATAATAGACCAAGTTATTCCCCATAATGGACTTTAAGGCAAAAACAGGAGTTTTTATCCTTTTATAGGAAAAATCCTCATAAATCTTGGGGGAAAGACTTTTCAGAATTAGGGTTAAAATGAGTACTTGGTTTTTTAAAAGAGGGTTTGAAGGCCTGCCAACACTTTCACCTATTTCTATCCGGAAAATATACACCAGTGTGGATAGCAGTAGCCCCTTAAGTAATGATAAAATTCAGGCCTTAGAATTGGTAAGGGTTTGACCAAGGACACTTAAAACCTTTCTAATCCTTGGGATTCCCCAGATTTGTTGTAAAAAGAAATCTGGAAAATAGAGGATGTTAAGGATTTAAGAAGGTGAATGAAGATAAACTATGGGAATTTTTCAGCCTGGTTCCATCTCCCACTAATTGTGAGAATGGCCTCTTTGGATCATAGATATTAAGGTTGTTTCATTCTATCCCTCTGGATAAAGGGAGGATATGAAAAGATTTTTTTTAGTGCCCAGCGTTAAACACTGAGCCTTAAATAGAATGGACAGTTTTGCCCAGGGAAAAAACAGCCCTACTATGTGTCAAATGTATTTGCTGCTTTTTGTCCAGTAAGAAAAGATTCCCAAAAGTTATGTATTCATTTATAGATGATATATTGGGAACCTGAGGAAAAATTTAGAATTCCGACCATAGAAACACTAAGGAATTAAGATTAATACACCAGAAAATTCAAAGACATGCTCCTTTTCAAATTTTAGGATATGAAGATATAATTTCAGTTCAAAAAACTTCCCCTTAAGAACAGAAAAAGTAAACACATTGAATGATTTTCGAAATTGATAGGAAATCCAATGGATGCAAACCAGGGTTGGGTTTGACTACCCATTACAACCGTTATATGACATTTAGGGAGACAGTATTTTAAATTCACCACCCAGTTTAAAAAGAAGCTCAAGAGGCTTTGAGAGAAGTTGAACTGGCATTATGCAATGTGGTTGAAAGAGTCACTCAAAAACCATTGGAAATATCAGTTTTTGCCACACAAGAGGCACCCACAGCAGTCCTTCATCAAGGAGACATTGTGATAGAGTGGGTGAACCGCCCGGCACAACCAGAACAAAACCTTACTCCCTACCCGGTGCTTGTGGCTAGAATTTTATTAAAGGCCACTAAGCGAGCAGTATAATTATTTGGGACAAGACCTGACAAGATATATACCTTTTATACCAATACACAAATTAATGTGTGTTGTGAGACCATCCCAGAGTGGCAAATTTTATTAGCCATGGCTCCAAATTTTACACATGGACCTCCATTGAAGATAACCAGACTATCACATAATTGGCGATGGATTCTTGAAGAAAAAGTTTCTAAAGTTCCTCTTAAAGGACCAACTATCTTCACAGATGCATCCAAACATAATATTTGTGCTGTGTACTCTCATGATCTAACTATAAATATAGAGAGTAGTCAGAACTCCTTTTCAGTCCACTCGGCAGAATGAATTGTACGCAATCATTCTAGCTCTTACTTATTATCCAGGAGACATAAATATAATATCTGATTCGGCCTATTCAGTAGGTGTGGTACAAAGAATTGCCACAGCCCAAATAAAATTTGCAACCTCTAATATATATATATATATATATCAGCTCTTTAAGAAACTTCAAGAGCAAGTGAGAAAGAATCCAGGTAAGATCTATATATTGCATGTCCACTCTCATAGTGGACTTCTAGGTCCCATTTTTGATGGCAATTCAAAGGCAGATATCCTTCTAACTATGTTGGTCAATACTCCTTTATTCCAAGAAGCCCAGGCATCTCATTCTAAATATCATCAGGCTGCTCGAGCTTTACGTTTACAATTTGGAATAACAAGAGAGGAAGCTAGGACCATAGTAAAAGCCTGTACGGCTTGCCTTCCTTTCCATGTTCCTACACTCCCTCCAGGGAAGAACCCTCGTGGTTTGAGACCCAATGAAATCTGGCAAATGGATGTGACCCATTATAAATCTTTTGGTCATCTATCTTTCATCCACATTGTGGTAGACACCTTTTCGGGATTCACTTTTGCAATGCTAGCAGCAAAAGAGACAACCCGAGTGGTCACTGAATTCCTCACATAAGCATTTGCTATTATGGGTGTGCCATAAGCAATAAAAACAGACAATGGTTCCGCTTATACTTCAAAACATTTAGCACACTTTTGTGCACAGTATAAGATTTTACACACCACGGGCATACCTTTTAATCCTCAAGGACAGGCAATAGTAGAGAGGAGAAACAGAGATATTAAGATGCTCCTCCAAAAACAAAAGAAAGGGGGAGCCACAGGTAACCCTAGAGAACTTCTAAATCTAACTTTATACTATTTATACTATTTACTTTATACTATTAACTTCTTGATTTTTGACAAAGATGCCCTGGCTCCGGCAGACAGGTTTTATAACCCACCGGAAGGGCAGTGTCCAGTGCGAGCAGCCCCACTATCTTTAGATAATTGCCAGGTGATGTGGAGAGACCCAGAAAGTGGTGAATGGAAAGGACCAAATAGGCTAACCGCTTTGGAGAGAGGGTTTGCTTGTATCTCTACAGGTGGAGAAGGAATCAGATGGGTGCAACGAGCTGTATTAGCCTTGTCCATCGCAGAGAGACAAAGCAGACCCTTGAAACAAAGGAAAAGACCCAAGAAATATTGGGTGGTTCTGTTGCTGATTGTGCTCACCATTGAAAGAGCGTGGCAGTTATGGCGTTTGACTCATGGACATCAAAGATTGTTGGACTTGAAAACCCTCAGGAATCATTGGATTCTCTGAGACATAGGACTTGAAAACTCTCAGGAATCATTGCATTCTCTGAGAAATGATAAGACGGTTACAGGAATTCAAAATCTGCTAGAATCATTGGATTCCCTAACACATAAAAAGACTTTTGCAGGACTTCAAAAACTCAGGGGGATCATTGGATTCCCTGACATGTGAAGCAATGGACAATAGATTGGTTTTGGACTATCTCTTGGCTGCTGAAGAAGGCGTATGTGTGACTATTGTTTACATACCCTCCTTCTAGGACTTCTGGTGATCTTTTATAACACCATGTTGATTTATATTGTTTGTTATTCCACTACTTGTGTGCACAATTCATTTTTGTTACACCACATCGAGCCTGCACTGACTGTGTGGAGAGTCATCCCTAATAGCCTCTGCTTTATTGCTATGTGCTTGTGTAATATCTCCCATGCTGATGGGTTTGTGCATAATAAGACCCTTCAGCCCAGAAACCTGCTAGCAACCCCCACTTCCCTTTGGTGCTTTTCATCTCCCTTCCTGAGATGTCAGGGAGGGCGTGATCATGTCCTTTTTATTGCTTTCACCGTCTTTCCTGAGAAGTCAGGGAGGCTGTGATCACCTCCTTTTCGGTGATTTCACCTCCTTCCCTGAGAAGTTAGGGAGGGTGTGATCACCTCCCCTTGGGGGCTCTGACCTCCCTGAGGAGTCAGGGATGGCATGACCACCTGTGTTCTAAAACAAAAGAAAGCAGGAGATGTAATGGGCTGAGGTTTAGTAATTGGGCTATACTCTATTGATATACATGATTGGATAAAGAATGGCCCCCGCCCATTCTCCGTGCAAGTCCTGATGTGTTGTATAGGAAATGACGATTTTGGTGGGTGGAGGCAGAGAGGGAGACAGGAAGAGAAGCTGGGAGAGATTGAGCCTGGGTTCCATACTCCTAGCCACTGGTCGTGTGGCTGCTGGTCTAGCTGGCTTCTTGGCTCAGCTACACATATTGCTATTGCCCATTCTCTTCCACCTCCGATCTTTCTTCACTGAGAATAAAGATTGATGATTTTCCCCTAACCTGAATTCCTGACTCCAGCTGATTTTAAAATATGCGGTCTTCCCAGGGAAGGAAGCCATGCTTGTATCCAGTCTTTACGCAATGAACAAAGGATTCAGAAAGGTTAGGGATGGGAAAACTAATACAGTTTTTAGAGAGGCAATAATTGAAAGCAAAGAAGGGCCCATTTTGACTTAGATGTGTTAAAGAAGAAAATAGCTGTGTTTATTATTATATTTTGTAATTTGACAAAGCAGGCCTTGAAGAGAGTGTGAGAAATGGAAACTTTTGGGTTTCCAGAAAGTGAAAATTTTGAGAGTTCTTGGAAGTAGATAAAAGAAAATAAAAAAGATAAAAAAGAAGATAAAAGGAGGAGAGGGAACCATAGGGTATCTGTGCTGTTCAAGCAGTGCTTTTCAGAATTATATATGGCAACACAAAAATAATTCTTTGGAGGTTTGAATTCAGGTACAAATATTAAAAGAGTGTGTGTGTGTGTGTGTGTGTGTGTGTTGGAATTCCAGAATGACCTTGGGTTAGGATTGTAAAATTATTTTCTTCAGAACTCTTTGCCAACTACAAGAGAAACTGAGAATTTCCTTTTAATGAAAAGAGATCTAAAGGCACTGAGCTGAGGCAGAATGTGTGATATTAAGTTGGCACAACGTGGTATGTGCATCAGGCCCAAATGCAATGTTTGGAGGCAGTTTTGTAAACTGACATTTAGGGAAAAAAATATTGTAGTATTTATTCTTGTGCACTGTATTCACAGACAGATGAGAAGATGCTCTTTTCCCAATTTATTTCATCTAAAGCAATATAAGGATGATATTCCACAACTGAGCACCTTAATATCTAAAGGAGAAACTGTTTTTAATCTGAACAGGAGGAAACAATCGCCTGCTGCCTTTTCTTCACAACTGGTAGTTTCCTTTTTTAAGGCAATCATTAAATTAGTCTCACTAAAATTCCCTTCTGCTTTGTTTCTGGTATGTCACATGATACGATACGTGTTGCCCTAACGGGGAGCAATTTCCACTTCAAGTATAAGGAAAAGTCCACAATGCATTATTCTTGCTTTGTTTTCCTGAGGGGGTAATAGAAGAGTTGACTTGTGGGCTGGGGTAGGGAAGTACAGCAAAAGTAGTATTAGCAAAGGGACAGAAAGTGAGCTGCAGAGAGCTGTGTCTGAAGCCAGTTTGTAGAAATGGGAACAAAAAAGGGGACCTGCTGTTAACATGCTGTATCTGGAGCTGGGGGGGGGGGCAGGGCAGTTGTTTTCTATGAGTAGTACAGTGCAATCTCTGAGTCAAGACAGAGACAGAGACAGAGACAGAGAGAACCTAGACCACACAGCTTTCTACCTTCCATCCCCTAATGAGGACATGCCTCCATTATCCAAAACTTGCCTCTCCTGGCACTTCATGGCTTGGGCCCAGACCCACACCCCTAGAGCCCATTTCCAACATAACATCCTCACTCTTGACTTTCTCTTCTTCCCTTTCCAGTGGTCAAGCCTCTCCCCAACCCCATTCTTGGCCCTTCAGGTCTGCTGAGGCAGTAGAATAGGGAGAAGATGCTGATCGGTCAGAAGAAGGCCCGGGAGACATCCTTGCCAACTTGTCCCCATCTCCGAGGTATCAGGGACAGGGACGGGCATGGGAAGGCAATGGGCACAGGAAGGGCATTGTGCCACTGCTTTGGTCCTCCTTTGCCTTAAAGGAAGCAAGTGAGAACAGACACGGGCCCGACAGCTCTCAGTCCCCCAGAAACCTGGGACAAACCTTCCTCTATTCCCCCAAACCTGCCTCCCCCGGTACATTGGGAGAATCACAGCACAGAATCACCTGGAGAATCAGCGGGAGAGAGAACTCTGGAGGCTGAAAGTGGATCAGAGTAGAGACTTTTCACCTTTTTGTTGTTTTTTCCTTTTCTCCAGATTTTCTTGCACCACATGACAGCTAGGGAACCGTGTTTACAAGGATTACTCATATTTAGCTCATATTGGATTCCTTATTGCCTGGGGGGGAGGGGAAAAGTGTGGAACAGAAAGGGTCAATGTGGAAAGCTGTCTGCAGAGATCTGGGGAAGGAAAAGACTCCGAAAACTTTTTTAAAGAATTCAATCAATCGGTGGGTGGAGCCAAGATGGCAGAGAAGGCACAGGCAACTTGCTAAGCTCCTCTCATCCCTTCACAACCAACTATTAAATTCAGCCTCAAAAATAGGCTTGACTGCTAACATTCATGAAGATTAGAAGCACACAACTCACTAGCCGAAGATAATCTCCAGGATCACCATGAAAGGTTTGTCCTGGACTAGTGCAGGCAGGGAGAGATTAGCATCCTGAGCAGATCAGGGGCTGGGGTGATCTCTGTGGCTAGAGAAGGTATAGAGACGACTCTGTTATAGTCTAAATGCTCTGCCTTGATTACAAAGCAGTAAACTGGCAGAGAAATTAAAGCCTAAAACAGAGGGTACTCTAAAAAACGCCAGAACCTAACAAGATCTGGCTATAACCACCCAAACCCAGAAGTTACTCAGGCAGACCCAGGAACACAGCCCTGCAGCCCCGGGCCTTTTGTGGGGGCAGTTACAAATCTGCACAGCATGGGGGCACAGCCTGGGGCAGCCTCTAACCTGCACAGTGGGTGGCTTGGCCTGGGGCAATAGAACTTCCCCAGCAGACTGTGCTTCCTGGGGCAGAGACACTTCTGGTCTCTGCAGGCTAATCACTGCTCAGCCACTAATACCCACAGCCCCAGGGCGGGCTTTGGCTTGGGGTAGTGAAATTTTCACTGCTCAGTGTCTAGCCCAGGGCAGTCATTAACCCCCACAGCAGGGTTCTTTTTGAGGGATTTTTCCAGCTCGGCCCTGCACGCCTGAGTTACTTCCGGGTGGGGAACTCTTTCCCAGAGCACTCCAGTACCTTGCTGCTTTTTGCAGCTGCTGCAGGACAGCTACCCATCCATATACCTATCACTGCTCTGCAGAGGGAGCTGGTAACCTCCTGGCCCTGAAGGCAGACCCTACAGGCTTTAAAAAAAATGAGTTAAAAAAATTGATCAATAGCTTCTGTACAGAAAGAGAGCAGCTTTTTCAACCCTGAGGAGACTAATAGCAGACAGTCTTCAGACAACTGTTGGTCCCCAACACAAAAGGCTCTCCTAGAAGAGACTATTAAAAAACTTAAAAGAGAACTAGGAGAAAAATGGGGAAAGGAAAGAGAAGCTATGCAAAAGAGCAACAACTTCCTAAAATGTGAATTGGAAAAGGTAAAAAAAAAAACACCCAAGAAGTGCAGGGAAACAGAATTCGTGAATTGGAAAAAGAAAATAACTCACTAAAAAAATTAGTGAAATGGAAAAAAATTCCGTAGAACAAAACAACTCATTTAAAAACTCAATCAGACATATACAAGAAGAAGTTTAAAAAGCTAATGAAGTGTATACTTATTGTGTATCTAATTTATATTTTAATATATTTAACATCTACTGGTCATCCTGCCATCTAGGGGAGGGGGTGGGGGAGTAAGAGGTGAAAAATTGGAACAAGAGGTTTGGCAATTGTTAATGCTGTAAAGTTACCCATGTATATATCCTGTAAATAAAAGGCTATAAAAAAAAAAAGCTAATGAAGAAAAAACTCACTAAAAATCAGAAGTGAACAAATAGAAATGACTTATTCATTGAGACATCAAGAATCAGTCAAGCAAACCAAAAAATAAAGATTGGAAAAAAAAATGTCAAATATTAACTTGGAAAAACAACAGACCTGGAAAATAGATCTAGGAGAGATAACCTGAGGGTCAATGGACTACCTGAAAATTATGATGAAAAAAAGAGCCTAGATACTATTTTACAGGAAATCATTAAAGAGAACTACCTAAAAGTAATAAAACCAGAAGGTAAAATAGGCTTTGAAAGAATTGATCGAACACCTTCTGAAAAAGACCCTAAAATAAAGACTCCAAGGAATATTGTGGCCAAATTTCAGGATTTTCAAACTAAAGAAAAAATATTACAAGCAGCCAAGAAAAAAACAATTCAAATACCGAGGTGCCACAATAAAGGTCACTCAACATCTGGCTGCCCTCAACATTAAAGGATTGAAGGGCCTGGAATCTGATATTCCAAAAGGCAAAAGAACTTGGAATGCAGCCAAGAATAAACTACCCAGCTAAGCTGACCATTTTTTCCCATGAAAGATGGACATTTAATGAAACAGGAATTCCATTTGTTTCTAAGGAAAAAACCAGAACTAAAAAAATTTTATCTCCAACCATAGGACTCAAGAGAACTATTAAAAAGTAAAAGGAACTCTTGAGAACTGTATTTCTGCTGTGGATATATATAAAAATCACATGTATAATTTGATTTTACTGATATAGCATAAAAAGGGAAGTAGAAATGGAAAGGAGATGGTTAAAAAGGGAAAAGGGGAGATAAAAAGAGGAAAACTACATCCCACGATGAGGCAAAGGAAACCTATCATATCTGAGGGAACTTATAGAGGGGGAGGAACATTGTGTGAATTTTACTCTCATCAGACTTGGCTCAAAGAGGAAATAATGGACATATTTGTTTTACAGAAAATCTCTCACCTCATTAAAAAGTTGGAGAGGAAAAGGGAAAAGAAAAAAGAGTAATAAGGGAAGGGTACAAGAAAGGGGAAGGGATTCAAAGGGAGTAGAGAGGATCCTAAGGAGGGAGAGCTGCATGACACAAGTGGGACCCATAAGTTTTATACTAGGGAAGGGGAGAAGAGGGGCAAGAAAAAGAAAAGCATAATCTGGGGATATTAGGATGGCAGGAAATACAGAATTAGTCATTTTAACCATAAATGTGAATGGGATGAACTCTCCATAAAGTGGAGGCAGACTGAATCAAAAGTCAGAACCCTACAATATGTTGTTTACAGGAAACACATTTAAAACAGGGAGATACATACAGAGTAAAGGTAAAAGGCTGAGCAGAATCTATTATGCTTCAGGTGAAGTCAAAAAGTAGGGTAGCATCCTTATCTCAGATCAAGCAAAAGCAAAATTGATCTAATTAAAAGAGATAAGGAAGGAAACTATTCTTACTAAAGGGTACTTAATAATGAAGCTATATCAATATTAAACATATATGCACCAAGTGGTATAGCATCTAACTTCCTAAAGAAGATGTTAAGAGAGCTGCAAGAAGAAATAGACAGCAAAACTATAATAGTGGGAGATCTCAATCTCGCACTCTCAGAATTAGATAAATCAAACCACAAAACAATTAAGAAAGAAATTAAAGAAGTAAATATAATATTAGAAAAATTAGATATGATAGATCTTTGGAGAAAACTGAATGGTGACAGAAAGGAGTATACTTTCTTCTCAGCAATTCATGGAACCTACACAAAAATTGACCATATATTAGGACATAAAGACCTCAAAATTAAATGCAGGAAGGCAAATATAGTAAATGCTTTCTTTTCAGATCACGATACAATAAATATTACATTTAACAAAAAGTTAAGGGTAAATAGACCAAAAAGTAATTGGAAACTAAATAATCTCATCTTAAAGAATGATTGAGTGAAACAGCAAATTATAGACACAATTAATAATTCCACCAAGAAATGACAAATGATATGCCAAATTTGGATGCAGCCAAAGCAGTAATAAGGGGAAATTTTATATCCTTAGAGGCTTACTTGCATAAAATAGAGAAAGAAAAGATCAGTGAATTGGGCTTGCAACTTTAAAAGCTAGAAAAAGACCAAATTTAAAAATCCCAATCAATTACTAAACTTGAAATTCTAAAATTAAAAGGAGAAATTAATAATATTGAAAGTAAAAAAAACTATTGAACTAATAAATAAAACTAAGAGTTGATTTTATGGAAAAAAACAAAAACCTTTGGTAAATCTGATTAGAAAAGGAAAGAGGAAAATCAAATTGTTAGTCTTAAAATGAAAAGGAGAACTTTCCACAATGAAGAGGAAAAAGAAATAATAGTACTTTGCCCAACTTTATGCCAATAAATTTGATAACCTAAGTGAAATAGATGACATCTCCAAAAATATAGGTTTCCCAGATTAACAGAGGAGGAAGTAAATTGTTAAAAGTCCCATTTTCAGAAAAAGAAATAGAACAAGTTACTAATCAACTCCCAAAAAAACCCAGGACCAGATGGATTTACATGTAATTCTACTAAACATTTATTTATTTTATTTTATTAGTAACTTTTATTGAAGAATCCATGCCAGGGTAAATTTTTTAAACATTATCCGACTACTTCTGTCCGATTTTTCCCTCCCACCTCCACCCTCCCTAGATGCAAAGGCGTCCTATATATGTTGAATATTCTAGTATATCCTAGATACAATCTATGTGAGAACCGGACAGTTCTTCTTTATTGCAAGGAGAACGATCTCAGAAAGAGAAATAACCTGGAAAGAAAACAAAATGCAAATAAGCTAATTCATTTTCAGTGTTCTTTCTTTGGGTGCAGTTCGTCCATCACTAATCAATTGAAACTGAATTAGGTCTCTTTATCAAAGAAATTCCACCCCATCAGATTACATCTTCATACAGTATGTTGCTGACGTATATAATGATCTCTGGTTCTGCTTCATTTCACTTAGCACGTTCAGATTCTCCAAGCTCTCTGTATTCATCTTGTTGGTCATTTTACAGAACAAATATTCCATAACCTTCATATACCAATTTACCCAAACCATTCTCAAGTAAGGGCATCCACCAGTTTCAGCTTTAGCCATTACAAACAGGGTGCACAAAATTTTGGCACATACTGGTCCCTTTCCTTCTTTAGATCTCCTTGTATGCCAGTAGAAAATCTTTGGATCAGGGATGCAAAGTGATAACCTTTTGGGCATAATTCCAGATCGCCTCCAGAATGGTTGACGTTCAAGCCACCAACAATGTATATGCCAGCAGATCCCTCCAACACTCATCGTTATTTTTTCCCTGTCATCTTAGCTAATCGAAGGTGGTGGTATCTCAGAGTTGTTTAATTTGTATTTCTCTGATTAATAATGATTTGGAACACCTTTCATATGAGTGGTAATGATTTCATTCATCATCTGAAAATTGTCTATTTCATATCCTTTGACCATTTATCAATTGGAATGGTTGATTTCTTATAAATTAGAGTCAATTTATATATTTTGGAAATGAGGCCTTTATCAGAACCTTTGACTGTAAAAAATGTTTTCCCAGTTTGTTGCTTCCCTTCTAATCTTGTTTACATTAGTTTTGTTTGTAGGGAAGCTTTTTAATTTGATGTAATCAAAATTTTCTATTTTGTGATCAATAATGGTCTCTAGTTTGTTTTTAGTCACAAATTTCTTCCTCTTCCACAAGTCTGAGAGATAAACTATCCTATGTTCCTCCAATTTGTTTATAATCTACCAAACATTTAAAGAACAATTAGCCCCAATGCTATATAAACTATTTGGAAAAATAGAAATTGAAGGAGTCCTACCAAATTCCTTTTATAACACAGACATGGTACTGATATCTAAACCAGGGTAGGTTGAAAACAGAGAAAGAAAATTATAGACCAATCTCCCTAATGAATATTGATGCTAAAATCTTAAATAAGATATTAACAAAAAGACTACAAAAGATCATCCCCAGGATAATACACCATGATCAAGTAGGGTGTATACCAGGAATGCAGGACTGGTCAAATATTAGGAAAATTATCAGTATAATTGGCCATATTAATAACCAAAGCAAAAACTAGATGATCATCTCAATAGAGGCAGAAAAAGCATTTGAAAAAATCCAACATTCATTCCTATTAAAAAAAACACTCAAGAATACAGGAATAAATGGACTTTTCCTTAAAATAATCAGTAGCATCTATTTAAAACCATCAGTAAGCATCATATGTAATGGGGACAAACTGCAACCATTCCCATTAAGATCAGGAGTGAAACAAGGTTGCCCATTATCACCATTACTATTCAATATTGTATTAGAAATTAGCTTTGGCAATAAGAGTTGAGAAAGAGATTAAAGGAATTAGAGAGGCAATGAGGAAACCAAATTATCACTCTTTGCTGATGATATGATGGTATATTTAGAGAACCCAGAGATCTTACTAAAAGTTATTAAAACAATCCAACCTTAGCAAAGTTGGATACAAAATAAACCCACATAAGTCATCAGCATTCTTATATATCACTAAAAAACCAAAGTCAGAGTTACAAAGAGAAATTCCATTTAAAGTAACTACTGATAGTATAAAATATTTCAGGAATCTATTTGCAAGGAAAGTCAGAAACTTTATGAGCAAAATTACAAAAACACTTTCCACACAAATTAAGTCTGATCTAACTAACTGAAAATATTAAATGCTCTTGGATTAGAGAAATATAATAAAGATGAAATATTACCTAAAATTATCTATTTATTTAGCACTGTACCAGACTCCCAAAAAACTATTTTAATGACCTAGAAAAAAACAAAGTTCATATGGAAAAACAAACGGTCAAGAATTTCAAGGAAATTAATGAAAAAAAAAATCAAATGAAAAATTAGCTGTACCAGATCTAAAATTATATTACAAAGCAGTGGTTACCAAAATCATTTGGTATTGGCCAAGAAATAGACTAGTTGATCGATGGAATAGGTTAGGTTCAAAGGACAAAACAGCCAATAAGTTTAATAATCTAGTGTATGACAAACCCAAAGACCCTAGTTTTTGGGATAAGAACTCACTATTTGACAAAAATTGCTGGGAAAATTGTAAATTAGTATGACAGAAACTAGGCATTGACCCACACTTAACACTGTACAACAAAATAAGGTCAAAATGGGTTCATGACCTAGGCATAAAGAATGAGATTATAAATAAATTGGAAGAGCATAGGATAGTTTACCTCTCAGACCTATGGGAAGAGGAAGGAATTTATGACCAAAGAAGAATTAGAGATCATATTGATTACAAAATAGAAAATTTTGATTATATCAAATTGAAAAGTTTTTGTACAAACAAAACTAATGCAGACAAGATTAGAAGATAAGCAATACACTGTAAAAACATTTTTACAGTTAAAGGTTCTGATAAAGGCCTCATTTCCAAAATATATAGAGAATGGACTCCAATTTATAAGAAATCAAGCCATTCTCCAATTAATACATGGTCAAAGGATATGAACAGACAATTCTCAGATGAAGAAATTGAAACTATTTCTACCCATATGAAAGATGCTCCAAGTCATTATTAATCAGAGAAATGCAAATTTAAACAACTCTGAGACACCACTACACACCTGTCAGATTGGCTAGAATGACAGGGAAAGATAATGCGGAATGTTGGAGGGGATGTGGGAAAACTGGGACACTAATACATTGTTGGTGGAATTGTGAATACATCCAGCCATTCTGAAGAGCAATTTAGAACTATACTCAAAAAGTTATCAAACTGTGCATACCCTTTGACCCAGCAGTGCTACTACTGGGCTTAATAACCCAAAGAGACAAGAAAGAAGGATAGGGGACTTTGTATGTGCCAAAATGTGTGTGGTAGCCCTGTTTGTAGTGGCTAGAAACTGAAAAATGAATGGATGCCCATCAGTAGAAGAATGGTTGGGTAAATTGTGGTATATGAATGTTATGGAGTATTATTGTTCTGTAAGAAATGACCAGCAGGATGAATACAGAGAGGCTTGGAGAGACATGAACTAATGCTGAGTGAAGTGAGTAGAACCAGGAGATCATTATATACTTCAACAATGAGATACGGTATGAGGATGTATTCTGATGGAAGTGGACTTCTTCAACAAAGAGCTCTAACTCCGTGTCAGTTGATCAATGATGAACAGAAGCAGCTACATCCAAAGAAAGAACACTGGGAAATGAATGTAAACTTTTTGCATTTTTGTTTTTCTTCCCGGGTTATTTTTACCTTCTGAATCCAATTCTTCCTGTGCAACAAGAGAACTGTTCAGTTCTGTACACATATATTGTATCTAGGATATACTGTGACATATTTAATATGTATAGGACTGCTTGCCATCTGGGAGAGGGGCTGGAGGAAGGGAGGGGAAAAGTCAGAACAGAAGTGAGGGCAATGGATAATGTTGTAAAAATTACCCAGGCATGGGCTCTGTCAATAAAAAGTTATAATTATGAAAAAAAAAGAATTCAAGCAATCAAGAAAAAACTAGATGAACATCAGCAATCGGCATCCAAAGGAGACACTGAGACAGAGCTAAGAGTGAGCTGCCTCAGAAAAGCCAAACTGCAGGAAAAGGGAAAAACAGTCATTCTGCTGGGAGAGTGAGGGGCAGAGGAAGAAGCAACAGAGGCTTTTGGGGGCAGAAGGCCTGGTAATTGTGAAAATTTACATTGGGAATGGTTAAAATAGGGAATACACACACACACACACACACACACTCACACACACACACACACACCTAGAAAGGTATTAGCCCACCAAAAACTCTACATAACAGAGGAGGGAATGGGATAAGATGGGCCACAGAAGTGTTTAGATTAAGGGGAACGAGGGAAGGAAAACATGATGGGAGAGTAGATAAGAGAAGGAGGTTAAGTATCAGCAAGACAAGTTAAATTGAATTAAAGTAGAGGACTTATATACAAACACTGCCATGAGGAGCAGTAGAATCCATTAGAAAAAAAAAAGAGTAGGGCTAGTAATCATTGATCTCAAAGTCAAACTTAAAAGACTCATTCAAGAGTGAAATCTACATTATGTGCCAGATAGATTAATATTGTTTTAGATGCAGATATACATGTGTGGAAATACATATGTGTATGTCTGTATGTATTTGTGTATACATGTAGATATGTATATGCATGTATATAGATATTTATATGATCCATAAATGCTCGTCTTTAACTATAGTCTGCTTGGGGGAGGTAGGCCGTATGAAAGGTGGAAAAAAAATTAAGTAAAAAGGGGACAGCAGAGAACAAAGGAGTAACCTACAAGGAGGCAAAGACAAGATGGACAGTCATGAATACACAATCTCTACTATTATATGCACTCTCTTAAAATGGAAATTTATTTGTACATATTTTGACTCCTTGATGTTCTGTTGGCCACATGATAATATTTTATTTGGGGCTTTTTCCCCTTTCCTTTCTTTCTATTTCTTTTTTTTCTTACTTTGTATTTAGTTTTAAATAAATACAATTTTTTAAAAAGAAGTTTTAGAAGAAACTATAAGAAGATAAAACAATATAACCCAAGGTTCTAAATAAGTAGGAAAAGGTACAGGTTTTTAACCTTGAGAGCTGGTACAATAGATGCCTCAGCAGAGCCTGGTGAGCCATCTAGCCGCCATGGCATATTCCAGTTCAGCACTGTGCTGGGTAGGTGCTTTATTGAACAACTGAGGACCTTTAGACATAGTTTTTTAATTTATTCTATACTATTTTATTTTTCTAATTACATTTAAGGTAGCTTTCAGCATTCATTTTTGTAAGATTTTGCACTCCAATTTTTTTTCTCCTTTCTTCCCTGACCTCCCCAAGACAACAAGCAATCTGATACCAGGGATACATGTACAATCATTTTAAACATGTCTCCACATCCGTCTAAACACATGGTTTCATGATGTAGCTAAACTGATCAATCACTAACAATTCAATTCAATAAAGTTATTAATTCATAGGATTTAGAAATCAAGATCATGAAAGACCATCCAGTCCAATCCTCTGATCTGGCAGAAAAAGAAACCAGATTTCAGACAATTTTCAGGGTTAAATAGATACTAAGCCCCCAGGACTGAATGCACATTTAAATTCACATCCCAAAATGCACTGCTCTTTTCATGGCACCACACTGATTCGAATTACTCATTAGTCACTAGTTCAATCAAAAGGGTCAAATCCCATAAATATAAATGAAAGCTTTTAGACATAATATGTATAAGAAAATAATGGTTCCTCTTGCCCCTTTTTAAGTTCTTATCGAAAAATCAAAAGATACCTAACCTCTTTTTAGAAAATCCTATTTTCAGTGAGTGAAAATGTCTAGTGCAAAGGTTTGTCTTGAGGAGGATGACTTCTAGTAGGAAGAGAAGTTATATAAAAATTGCAGGTGTCTTCTTACTCCTAAAGCTATGAGGGCAAAAGCAGAACTCACACAAACTGCATCGAGTTGTCGAGTTCTATGAAGTGATGTTGGGCCTTCCTTGTGACCAAAGTCCTGCATTTTGCAAGGACGCTGGTCATGGCCAATTCACAGCCAATGACACTTGAGTGGCTTATGGAAAGACTGAATCGTGACCCTATTCCCATTCTGCATTAGCCAACTGAGCTACCTGGGTATAAATTCTGTTATAAATTATTTCTACTAACCTTAAGGTGATTGCTTTTCTATGTTCATTTGCCATTGAAACTTTATTGTTATTGTTTGTTGTTTTCTTAATTATATTTTATCATTGCAATAGACTTCTAACTCTTTTAGATCACAAGTTTAGTAGAGATCAAGTATCTAGTTCTGTACTTCTTAGTATTTCAGTCAATAACTCCATAGCATCATATAGTTCCTCATAAATAATCTATATTTCATACACATTGTATTATATATTTGCTTAGTTACTACCAATGTCTCATTTCTTAATTGCTCCCCTGAAAATTCTTGGTCTTTGTAAGCTTTCTGTAATACCACTAATGAGGCTCAAGTATCTCTCTCCTCTGTCCCTCTACAAAGCTTTGTCCCAAGGTCTATAGTCCAAGGCCAAGCTGAACAACTCTACAGGCCTCCAGGAATTCTGTAGGAATCTTGTATATTATTTACTTATTCTTATCTTACATTGAAAACTCGTTGCCTTTTTTTGCCTTTCTTTTTCTTCTTACCACTTAAAGTCCCTGGCCCATTTTAATTGATTAATAATTAATTAATTAATAATAAAGGACCAATACAATAATATACACAATGAAAAAAAAAGAACTAAGGAACATTATGAAAGGCAAAGTGGATAATTTTGATTATATGAAATTGAAAAAGGTTTTGTACAAACAAAACCAAAGAACCTTGGTTCTGCCATTTACTACCAAATGACTTAAACCAGTTTATTTACTTTCTCCAGAGTGAGAAAAATAATGAGAAACAGAGAGCCAGGGAGATAGTGAGAGTGACAGACAGAGAAAAGAAAAGATATTTTCTGATAAAAAAGAGAAAGAGACAGACAGTGAAAAAGCACCCATTTTGAAGTGGCAAGAAACTGAAAAACCATCAATTGGGGAATAGCTGAATAAGTTATGGCATATGGATGAAGAGAGAGAAGGAGGAAGGGAGAGAAAGAGAGAGAGAGAGAGAGAGAGAGAGAGAGAGAGAGAGAATATTATGGTACGTGAATGAAGAAAGAAAGAAAAAGACAAAAAGAAAGAGAGAGAAAAGGAGAAAAATAAAGGATAGAAGGGAAGGAGGGAGGGAGGGAGAGAAAGAGAGAGGGGGGTGGTAAAAGAGCAAGAAATACAAAAGAACCTTAATTATAGAAAACCACTATGGTCACAGAGAATACCAAAACACCAAATCAGAAGAAAACAAAACGCCCACATGAAAAATCTCAAAGGCTGATATGAATTGGGCTCAAGCCCAAAGGAGGCTTGTGGGAAGCACTCATGCAGCATTTCAAAAGGCAAATAAAAGATGCAGAAGAAATATTGGGAAGATAGCCCGGAGCTATTCAAGAGGGAGTCAACAATTTGGGAAAAGGACCAAAACTGATTGAAGAAAATAGTTCTCTCTCTCCACCCTATCTCTCTGTCTCTCTGTCTCTCTCTCTCTCTCTCTCTCTCTCTCTCTCTCTCTCTCACACACACACACACACACACACACACACACACACACACACTTTATCATTCATATTCTCTCTTTCCCTCTGGTTCTCACTAGCTTGCTATCTCTAGCTCTGTTCTTGTCTGTCTCTGACTGGGTGTCAGTCTGGCTCTTTCTCTTTCTCTGGCTCTGTCTTTATCTCTTTCTTATTTGATCTCTATCTCTCTCTCTCTCTCTCTTTCTCTCTCTCAATCACTGTCTTTGTCTCTTTATTATTTGTTTACTGACACTATTCCTCTTTCTCTCTCTTTACTTTTCCTCAAAAATTCTCTGTCTTTTTCTTCCTCTATTTTTCACTCTTTCTCTCGGGCTCTGTCTACTTCTCTCTCTCTCCCTCTCTGGCTTCTCTTGTTTTCCCTGTCTATCTCTTTCTCTTTTCTCAGAAAATATCTTTTCTTTTTGCTGACTTTCTGTAACTCTATATCTCTGACACTCTGTTTCTCATTCTTCTCACTCAATCTTTTCTTTTCTCTCTCTCTCTCTCTCTCTCTCTCTCTCTCTCTCTCTCTCTCTCCCCTGTATGTGTGTCCCCTTCACTGTTTCTATCTTTGTCTGACGGAAAGACAGACAGACAGACACATAGTGTGGAAAAGCCAGAACTTAAGAGAGTGAGAAAGAAAAAGAGCAATTTGGAGGGACAGAGAGAAGCTGAATCAGACAGAGAAACTGAGTCAAAGGTAGCAAGCTACATCCAATGAGAGAGAGAAGGAGGAAAAGAGAGAGAGCAACACAGATGGAGTAGGCAAGGAGGAAGGGATGGAGGAAGGGAAGGATAGAAGGAGAGATAGCGAGATAGGGAGAGACAAAGACAAAAAGCGAGAGAGAGAGAGAGAGAGAGAGAGAGAGAGAATGAATGACAGAGACAGAGATTCAGTGATCCAAGGCAATCCCTACAGACTTTGGACAGAAAATGCCATCTGCATCCAGAAAAAGACCTAAGGAGACTGGATGTAAATTAAGACACTATGTTCATTTTTTTTCCTGTTTTTTTTAATCTCTCGCATGTTTTTTCCCTTTTTCTCTCCCAACATGAGTTGTAAAGAGTTATTGATTTTTAATACAATAAACTTACCATGATACAAAAATTTAAAAATAAAAAAGATTCAGTGACTATGATGAAAACCAAGAAACATAGAAAGGATTTTATGGATATAGGCCAAGAGAAGTAAACAGGATCAATAAAATAATATACACAATGAAAAAAAAAAGAACTAGAGAACATTATCAAAGGCAAAATGGATAATTCTGATTATATGAAATTCAAAAATTTCCATACAAAACCAATGCGGACAAACTTAGAAGGGAAGCAGAAAAACTGGGGTAAAATGTATAACCAAAGGTTGTGATAAAGGTCTCATTTCTAAAATATGGTCACAGAGAATGGATCCAAACATTCTGGAGAGAAGTTTGAAATTATGCTCAAAACGTTGTCAAACTGTGCATACCCTTTGATCCAGCCGTATTTGTACTGGGCTTATATCCCAAAGAGATCTTAAAGAAGGGAAAGGGACCCACATGTGCAAAAATGTTTCTGGCAGCCCTTTAGTAGAGACTAGAAACTGGAAACTGAATGGATGTCCATCAGTTGGAGAATGGCTGAGTAAATTGTGGTATATGAATGTTATGGAATGTTATTGTTCTGTAAGAAGAGACCAGCAGGATGAATACAGAGAGACTTGGAGAGACTTACATGAACTGATGCTGAGTGAAATGAGCAGGACTAAGAGATCATTATATACTTCAACAATAATACTATATGATGATCGATTCTGATGGATGTGGCTCTCTTCAACAATGAAAGGATCAAAATCAGTTCCAATTGATCAGTGATGAACAGAACTAGCTTCTCCCAGAGAAAGAACATTGGGAAATGAGTGTGGACCACAACACAGCATTTGCACTCTTTCTGTTATTGTCTGCTTGTATTTTTGTTTTTCTTCCCAGGTAATTTTTACCTTCTTTCTAAATGTGATTTTTCTTGTGTAGCAAGATAACTGTATAAATATGCATACATCTATTGTATTTAACATATACTTTAACATAATTAACAGGTATGGGACTACCTGCCATTAAGAGGAGGGGGTGAAGGTAAGGACGGGAAAAGTTCACAATCTAATGTTTTTGTATCTAAAATTAGGAGTTTAAACCTCCTTATATGCCTGAGAAAGTTACAAGAACTGCTAATTCTTGACCCCATGATTAAACCCCATGGCTTTCTCACTTTTAAAGGATAATAGTCATCCATTGGTCTTAGGAACCAAAATTTTTGGTGCAATTCCAAATAAAAGTAATTAACTATTTATTAAATTCTTCCCTACTGCTGGCCATTATTATACTTACTTTCCCCCTAACCTACAACATGCTTCTCTCACATAAAACCAGCAACTTCCCACTATTATGTAAAAACACAGTCAAACTAGCCTTTTTTACCAGCCTCCTCCCATTAGCCCTCTTCATCCACTCAGGACAAGAAACCACAATTACAAACTGACAGTGATTCTCAATAAATACATTCAACCTAACAATAAGCTTTAAGCTAGATTACTTCTCCATCATCTTTATCCGCATTGCATTATACGTCACATGATCCATTCTAGAATTCTCAATATGATATATGCACACAGACCCAAACATACACCGCTTTTTCAAATACCTAATTATCTTCTTATTTACCATAATCATCCTTGTCTCCGCAAATAACCTATTTCAGCTGTTCATTGGATGAGAGGGTGTAGGAATCATATCATTTATGCTCATCGGATGATGATTCGGACAAACCGATGCAAACACTGCTGCTCTCCAAGCCATCCTATACAACCGAATTGGAGACATTGGATTCATGCTAGCCATAGCATGCCTGATAATCAACAACAACTCCTGAGACATCCAACACATCTTCATAACAAATATCGATACCCTAGCCCTGCTTGGACTGATCCTTGCTGCAACTGGGAAATCAGCCCAATTCGGCCTACATTCATGACTACCTTCAGCCATAGAAGGCCCTACTCCCGTATCAGCATTACTCCATTCTAGCACCATAGTTGTTGCAGGCATCTTCCTATTAATCCGATTTAACCCTATTATACAAAACAACCAAACAGCCTTAACTATTATACTTCGTTTAGGAGAAATTACAACTCTATTTACTGCCATCTGCGCTATCACACAAAATGACGTCAAAAAAATCGTAGCTTTTTCCACATCAAGCCAACTAGGCCTAATAATGGTAGCACTAGGCCTAAATCAACCTCACCTACCATTCTTACATATCTGCACACACGCCTTCTTTAAAGCAATACTATTCCTATGCTCCGGCTCCATCATCCTCAGCCTTAATGATGAACAAGACATTCATAAAATAGGAGGACTACTTATACTTCTCCCAATCACATCCTCCGCAATCATACTAGGCAGCCTAGCTCTCATAGGAACCCCTTTTCTAGCAGGATTCTACTCAAAAGACGCAATCATTGAAGCCATAAATACATCACACGCCAACACTTGAGCCCTATGCATAACCCTATCGCCACTATACTTACAGCCTTCTATAGCATGCGAGTAATCCACTTTGCCCTTCTAAAAGAACCCCAATTCCTACCTTTATCTCCAGTGACCGAAGATAACCCAAACATGACTAACCCTATTATACGACTAGCCCTTGGAAGTATCTTCACAGGCTTCCTTCTTACAACGAACATTCCCCCCACCACAATAATTCCAATAACAATACCCACCTTAACAAAACTCTCAGCCCTAATTATAACCATCGCGGGCATCCTAATCGCAATAGAACTTAACACACTGACAAACAAAATACCAATCACACCTCTAATCCATACACAACTTCTCAAACATACTAGGATACTTTAGACACAGCTTCCACCGACTAAACCCCCTAGCAAGTCTACAAATAGATCAACACATTGCTACCATACTAATTGATCTGGGGTGATACGAAAAAACCGGGCCAAAAGGCCAAGCCAACTTACACAGCTCCATATCTTCCGCCGCTACTTCTATTCAAAAAGGACTTATTAAATCTTATTTCCTCTCCTTCATAATCTCCCTAACATTAATTCTCCTAATCTTATAACTAAAGACCACTAATAACTTCCAAAACTACTAAAATAGTAATAAATAAAATCCAACCTAATAATACCATTGCCCAACCGCTGCAACCATACAACAAAGACACCCCATTCCAATCCTGACCTACACAATAATTATCCAACGAGTCAAATAACTCAACGGCTGTGACCATCTCAACCTCGCGTGACACCATAAATCAAATTATCTCCATTAACAAACTAAGCAACAACATACTAAAAGCCACCATATTCAACTCTCAGGATATTCCTCAGTAGCCATAGCAGCAGTATAACCAAACACCACTAATATTCCTCCCAAATAAATCAAAAATACAATTAACCCCAAAAACGTGCTATTTAAACTCACAACAATTGCACAACCCAATCCCCCACTAACCACAAGACTTAAACCCCCATATACAGGAGAAGGCTTAGAAGCAAAAGCAACAAACCCAAAAATTAATAACAAGGACAATATAAAAACAAGCATCATTTCCATATTAGTTTTAGTATGGACTCTAACCATAACCTATGACATGAAAAGCCATTGTTGTAATTCAACTACAAAAACTAATGACCAAGCTATGTAAAACCCACCCCCTTTAAAAATCATCAATCACTCTTTTATCAACCTCCCTGCTCCATCTAACATCTCTGCCTGATGGAACTTTGGATCTCTATTAGAAGTATGCCTAATTATCCAAATCCTCACAGGCCTCTTCCTAGCAATACACTACACTTCAAACACCCTCACCGCTTTCTCCTCCGTAGCCCACATTTGCCGTGATGTTAAACACAGCTGACTCCTCCGTAACCTTCATGCTAACGGGGCTTCAATATTCTTCATATGCCTATTCCTACATGTAGGCCGAGGAATCTACTACGGATCTTATCTTTACAAAGAAACATGAAACATCGCCGTAATCCTACTTCTCACTGTCATAGCAACAGCATTTGTAGGATATGTACTTCCCTGAGGCCAAATATCATTCTGAGGTGCCACCGTAATTACCAATTTACTATCCGCTATCCCCTACATTGGCACCACCTTAGCAGAATGAATTTAAGGAGGATTCGCAGTAGACAAAGCAACCCTCACATGGTTCTTTGCCTTCCATTTCATCCTATCCTTCATCATCACAGCACTAGCCGTTGTTCACGTACTGTTCCTCCATGAAACAGGCTCTAACAACCCCTCAGGAGTCAACCCAGACTCGGACAAAATCCCCTTTCACCCCTACTATACTATTAAAGACACCCTAGGCCTCATACTTCTACTTCTCGTACTCCTCCTTCTAGCCCTATTTTCACCAGACTTACTAGGAGACCCAGACAACTTCTCACTGGCCAACCCACTAAACACACCCCCTCACATCAAACCAGAATGATACTTCCTATTTGCATATGCCATCCTACGCTCTATCCCTAACAAATTAGGTGGAGTCCTCACTTTACTAGCATCCATCCTAATCCTCCTAATTATCCCCCTACTCCATACAGCCAACCAAGGAAGCATGATATTCCACCCAATCTCCCAAACCCTATTCTGAATCTTCACTGCTAACCTAATCACACTTTGGCAGCCAACCTGTAGAACAAGCATTCATCATTATCGGCCAATTAGCCTCTATACTTTACTTCCTACTAATTCTTATCCTAATGCCCCTAGCAGGCCTATTTGAAAACTATATATCGAAACCTAAATGAAGAGTCCAAGTAATTTAACCAAAATACTGGCCTTGTAAGTCAGCTATGAAGGTAAAACCCCTTCCTAGGATCCATCAGGAAGAAGGCATTATGCCCCACCATCAACGCCCAAAGCTGATATTCTATTTAAACTACTTCCTGCATCAAAATTTTTATTTATTTTTATCGCAAAATCCAATTTATATACTATCCCAGTATTAAAATTTTTGCAATTTTTTTGCAAATTTTTTACAATTACAATTACGTAAAAAAAATGTAAAGATTTACATATACATTAATGTAATTATAAGTATTTATGTATATAGAGCATACATTTATAGTCCACTAACATATAATAATATACATATTAAGTATATAGTACTAAATACATTAATATAATATATTACTAAAAATTAATAAGTACATGCATATCTTAAACTAATAAAACTCATTAATAGTACATAATACATAATATGTATATATTACATAAGACATAATATGTTGGCGTACATAGACATTAAATCCATGAATAAAGATCAATAAAGCTAACTCCTCTGGCAGATTACCACCATTAGGAATACCTTTATCCTCCACTCACGAGAGATCAGCAACCCGCCATCTGAAGATACTCGATCCTTCAGAGCAAGCCCATAATCTGCAGGCGAACTTTATTCCCTCTGACTGGCTACTGGTTGCTACTTCAGGCCCATTCGTTCCTAATTCAGCTCAACCATGCTTTTCGTAGAGGCATTTGTGATGTTAACAATGCTGTTTGGCCTCATATGGCGGCATCTCCAGTGATTACTACGGCATTAGGTAGTTTTTAATTTGGGGGTGGTTTATCAACAGGGCAGGAGCCTAGGGGACGCCATTAAAAGTGCAGACTTACATAACAAGACCAACAACATTTCAACCGGACATCAATTGAGAATGAACATCGGACACGCGTTTATTTCCAAAATGGTGTTATTGAATGAATGATGATTAGACATTTTATTAACTAAAAACAATAATGACATAGAATGTTTAGATATTAAGCTAAGTATTAGTTATTAATTAAATATTACACATTTAATCAATGATCGATAGACATACTATTATTATATTACTAAAACCTCACTAGACATGCGTTTATATTTCACACACACACGCAATATGTTACCCTCGACTAGATGAACGTACTAAAAGTGCATTTGTGCGAGTATGGACACAAGTGTGCGTATATGTGTGTTCATGTGTGTATGCCTGTGCGTGTGTGTTTTAGACGAAAAACAAAGACAAACAATATTTATAATAGTTTCTTACCACTAAGCCCCCCTACCCCCCTTACTAAATTTTTTATTGCTTCCGTCAAACCCCAAAACCGGATGATAGGCTTTTAGTATGGTAATTAAATACCGCTGAGAAATAGGTACTAAAACACATGCAAGCAGCAACTAAGTCTAACTCAAACCCACAAATAGCCACTCTCTATTAAACTTCAACTATTATAGGATACTACAGGATATTATAGTAAACACCTAACTGTCCTATAAACTAAGCACACGCCCGCTTTCCAACCCAAACCTTAAATTCTTCTTCATGAGAAAAAAAATTTTTTGCAAAATAAATTTAATACTGACATAGTATACAAACTTAAATTTATCAAATTTTGAAAAAATTTGATAAATTTTTAATTTACTGTTTGTGTAGCTTAACGCAAAGCAAAGCACTGAAAATGCTTAGATGGAATCTAATTGTACACATCTTTAATTCCATCTTGTTCTGGATATTATTGCTCAAACTATTCCCATGTAGCCAAAAGGTTTTTTTACCTGCATAGTATGTAACAATATGAGAAATAATCCCGAAACCTGGTAGAATTAGAATATATACTTCAGGGTGGCCAAAGAATCTGAATAAATGTTGGTATAGAATTGGGTCGCCTCCGCCAGCAGGGTCAAAAAATGTCGTATTGAGGTTGCGGTCTGTTAAGAGTATTGTGATGCCAGCCGCTAGTACAGGTAGTGACAGAAGAAGTAGTACTGCTGTGATTATTACGGATCAAACAAACAGTGGTGTTTGAGATTGGGACATTGCAGGGGGTTTTATGTTGATGATTGTTGTGATAAAGTTAATAGCCCCTAAGATAGAAGAGATCCCTGCTAGATGGAGTGAGAAAATAGCTAGATCTATGGATGCTCCTGCATGGGCGAGGTTGCCTGCTAGAAGGGGGGTAAACTGTTCATCCTGTTCCAACGCCGGCTTCAACTGTTGAAGATGCTAAAAGGAGAAGGAATGATGGTGGTAGCAGTCAGAAACTCATATTATTTATTCGAGGGAATGCTATATCAGGCGCCCTGATTATTAAGGGTACTAGTCAATTACCAAAGCCTCCGATTATAATGGGCATTACTATAAAGAAAATTATTACGAAGGCATGGGCTGTGACGATAACATTGTAGATTTGGTCATCACCGATCAGAGTGCCTGGTTGACCAAGCTCTGCTCAGATTAGGAGACTTAGGGCCGTGCCAATTATGCCTGCACAGGCGCTGAATAGTAAATAAAGAGTTCTGATGTCTTTATGGTTTGTAGAGAAAAGTCATCGAGTAATGAACATAGGTAAAATGGCCAAGGATAAGCATTGAACTATAAATTCAAAGACAGAGACTAGATATCTCTTTTTACCAGCATAATAAATTGAAGCCAAATGTTGAGGCACTTAGCTGTTAACTAAGAAGTAGGGGGATAGATACCCCCCCAGTTTAGGGGTAAAGGCAGTTTATTGAGACTGCCCTGGGACTCCCGCCTTTTTTTTTTTTACAAGGCGGGAGTCTCTGGATGTCTGCAAAGGCTAGATGGTTTAACACCTGCTTAAGGCTTTGAAGGCCTTTGGTCTAGCTTGAACCTAAGCCTTTAAATGGGCTCTGAAGTATATACATTGAATTGCAAATTCGAAGAAGTAGCTTAAGTGCTGCCGGGCTTGTTCAGAGAACTTAACTTAATTAAAGTGTTTGATTTGCCTTAAAGTGATGCAAGGTAAAGTGAGAGTGTGATGAATAGGGGGGCTAGGGGAAGTAGGAGGGCTGAGATGACTGTAGCTGTTGGAATAAGTGTAGTAGTTTGTGTTGAGCTATTGTATCATTGTATTTTGGAATTATTAGTAGATGGAAATATGGTAAGACTAGATGCATAGATGATTCGTATATAGAAAAATAGGTTTAGTAGGGCTGAAAGAGTTATTGTTGTGGCCGTTATGATATTGCCATTGTTAATTAGTCCTTGTAAGATAAGTCATTTGGGTATAAAGCCGGTGAGAGGTGGTAGGCCTCCTAGGGATAGGAGTGTGAGAAGAATGATGATGGTTGCTGGGGCTGATTTATTTCATAGGCCCCCTAGGGAGTTGATTTGGGTGGTGTTTGATAGGTTGAGGGTTAGGAATGTGGTTAGAGTGGCTATGACATAAATAGTAAGGGTTAGGATGGTTAGGGTTGGGTTAATTTGTACGATGATTACTATTCAGCCTATGTGGGCAATGGAGGAGTAGGCTAGAATTTTTCGTAGGTGGGTTTGGTTGAGACCTCCTCAGCCACCTAAAATAGTGGATAGGAGTGCGAGGGTGATGAGGATTTTTATATTTAGGCAAGGGGCAATTTGGAAAAGGATAGCTGTGGGGGCAATTTTTTGTCATGTTAGAAGGATTATTCTGGTTAGGAGTGGAATTCCTTGTGTTACTTCTGGCACTCAGAAGTGGAAAGGGGCAAGGCCTAGTTTGATAGCTAGGGCTAAAGTTATTGAAAGAGAGGCTCAATTGTCAGAGAGTTGAAATAGGGCTCATTGGTTCGTTGATCATGCGTTGTAGATGATGGCGAACATTATTATTATGGAGGCGGTAGCTTGTGTAAGGAAGTATTTTGTGGCTGCTTCAGTGACTCGTGGGTTGTTTGGGGCAGTTATTATGGGGATGATAGCTAGTGTGTTGATTTCTAGTCCTATTGAGGCTGTGAATCAGTGGTTGCTGAAAAGGGTTAGGCAGGTTCCGATAAAGAGGCTTAGGGTTAAAATGATGAGTACATAGGGGGACATTAGTATGGGAAGGGTGTGAACCAACATTTTCGGGGTATGGGCCCGATAGCTTATTTAGCTGACCTTACTAGGATGTGGTGTAATGGGAGCACAAAGGGTTTTGAGTTCTTTGGTATAGGTTCGAGTCCTGTTGTCCTAGAAATAAGGGGGCTTGCACCCCTATTTTTTACCCTATCAAGATAATTCTTTTGTCAGATATATTTCTATATTTGTGGTGGAATGCAGGATAGAGCAATTGGTAGGGAGATGAATCATAAACATATTGCCAGAGTCATAGGTAAGAAATTTTTTCATAGAAGGTGTATTAGTTGATCGTAGCGGAATCGTGAGTACGATGCTCGGACTCATAGAAAAACTATGGTGAGGAGGAGTGTTTTTAGTATAAACGATAGAGTGTTTATGTGGGAGAAGCTTGGCATAAGAGAGGGTCCTAGGAATAGGATAGTTGTGATGGCATTTATAGCAATGATGTTTGCGTACTCTGCTAGGAAAAACATGGCGAAGGGGCCAGCAGCGTATTCTACATTAAAGCCGGATACTAGTTCGGATTCTCCTTCGGTTAGGTCAAATGGTGCTCGGTTTGTTTCTGCTAGTGTGGAGATATATCATATTATGGCAAGGGGTCATGTTGTAATGATCAGTCAGAAGTTTTCTTGGGTAATTGAAAGTGTTTTTAATGTAAATGAGCCATTGATTAGTATAATTGATAGGAGGATGATAGCTAAGGAGACTTTGTATGAGATAGTTTGTGCAACTGCTCGTAGAGCCCCAATTAGGGCATATTTTGAGTTAGGGGCTCATCCTGATCATAGAATTGAGTATACTGATAGGCCAGATAGAGCAAGGATGAAGATAAGTCCAAGGTTAAGGTCTAATAGGGTGTTGGGTATAGGCAGTGAGGTTCAAATTGTTAGGGCGATTGAAAGGGCTAGAATGGGGACGATAATAAATATTGAAATGGAAGTTAGTGGACAAAGGGGTTCTTTTGTAAATAGTTTTACTGCATCAGCGAATGGTTGTAGGAGGCCATAGGGACCTACAATGTTTGGTCCTTTTTGGAATTGTATGTAGCCTAACACTTTGCATTCAATGAGTGTCAGGAAGGCTACTGCTAGGAGGATGGGGACAATACAGAGTAGAAGATTTATTGTGAACATTTATTAAGAAGAGGGTTTGAACCTCTGGGAGTAAAGGCTTAAACTTTATGCAATTACCAACTCTGCCACTTAACAGCCCTGTTCTTGGGGAGAGGTATAAAATGATTTAGTATATTTAGATTGATTCATATGTTGGTTCTAGGGCTTATTGGGGACGTTGGCCCTATTTCTCTTGTCCTTTCGTACTGAGAGAAATGAATTTACAGATAGAAACCGACCTGGATTTCTCCGGTCTGAACTCAGATCACGTAGGACTTTAATCGTTGAACAAATGAACCTTTAATAACGGTTGCACCATTTGGGTGTCTTGATCCAACATCGAGGTCGTAAACCCTAATTTTCGATATGGGCTCTCAAATAGGATTGTGCTGTTATCCCTGGGGTGACTTCTTCCGTTGATCAAGAGAAGGGTCAATTACTGATAATGTTACACTTAGATTGGTTAATCTAGGTTATATTCATTCGGAGGTTGTTTTATGCTCCGAGGTCACCCCAACCAAAAACTATACTCAGGGGCTTATACAGTTTGTTCCGGTAGGTTGTATATTAGTATGCGTTGAGTTATGCAACTTAAGCTCCACAGGGTCTTCTCGTCTTGTATAAGTATTCCCGCCTCTGCACGGGAAGGTCAATTTCACTGATTAGGAATAAGAGACAGTCGAACCCTCGTTATGCCATTCATACTAGTCCCCAATTAAGAGACAAGTGATTATGCTACCTTTGCACGGTCAGGATACTGCGGCCGTTAAAGTCATAACTCACCAGGCAGGCAGTGCCTCTAATACTAGTAAATGCTAGAGGTGATGTTTTTGGTAAACAGGCGGGGCTTATGTTTGCTGAGTTCCTTTTATTCCTTTTAATCTTTCCTTTATATGCATGCCTGGGTTGGGTTAACAATGTGTGTAGTAGGGTGCTAGTATGTGGTTATAATTATTTGTTTGGTTAAGTGTAAGCGGTTGTTCCGATCTGTATTTATGCTTATACAAGGAGAATATGTTCAGGTTACTCATATTAGCATTATATCTTCTAAATAGTTATAGAATCGTCCAATATAGGGTTTAGGGATTTTGATTGATTGTTGGTATTAAATGTTAGGTAAGTTTGAGCTTTAACGCTTTCTTAATTGATGGCTTGCTCTTAGGCCTACAATGTTTTGTGTGTGTTTCATTATCCTCTAGGTAAGTTTGTCTACGTGTCAAAAGAGTTATCCCTCTTTTGAGTAACATTTAAATTTAAATGGTGTTTGTTAGTACTTGAATTAAATTTAAAATTGAACTTAAATTCGTTTTTTGGACAACCAGCTATCATTAAGTTCAATAGGCTTTTCACCCCTATTGTAAAATCATCTTACTGTTTTGCTACACAGACTAGTTCGTTCTGACAACTGTTCTACAATAGCTCACTTAATTTCGGGAAGATGGGCTTTAATTCATTTTGTCCAGTTTGACTACCTAAATCATTATGCAAAAGGTAGAAGGTACAATCTTTGCTTTTTGTTGCTTACAGAATGGAATCTTTCAACGTTCCCTCACGGTACTCTCTCTATTGTGCCTAGGGGTCAGTCTGTTCTATCACCTATACTAGGGCTTATAAATGTTTTGTAGGTGTTATAACTATTTTAATTGGGTATATCTAGGACTAGATCTAGCTCAAAATGGTCAGGATTAGCTGAAATCTTATAGGTGTAAGCTAAATGCTTTAATTAAGCTACATTTTGATTGTCCAAGTGCACTTTCCAGTACATCTTGTTCTGGATTATTGCTTATATGACAGAGAACAGAAATATAGAACAGAAATTTTGCAAGGAAATAACTGTTTGGACATGTATACATATATTGTATTTAACTTATACTTTAACATTTAATATTGGTCAACCTGCCACCTGGGGGAAGGGGTGGGTGCAAAGAGGGAAAAAGTTGGAACAAAAGGATTGCAACTGTCAATGCTGAAAAATTACCCATGCATATATCTTGTAAATAAAAAGCTATAATAATAATAATAATTTTTTTTGAAAAAATAAGAAGTTTTTGCAAGGGTCAAGGTTCAAAAATTACCCATACATATGTTTTGACAATAAAAAGCTATAATTAAAAAATAAAATAAAATACGGTCACAGAGAATAGCAAAACACCAACGCAGAAGAAAACCAAAGGTCCACATGGAAAATCTCAAAGGCTGATATGAATTGGGCTGTAGCCCAAAGAGGATTCTGGGAAACACTCATGCAGAATTTGAAAAGGCAAATAAAAGATGTAGGAGAAATATTAGGAAAAGAGCCCAGAGCTAATCAAGAGGGAGCCAACAGGTTGGGAAAAGAAGGACAAAAATTGATTGAAGACAACAGATCTTTAAAAAATAAAATCACCAAAACTAAAACAATTAAAACACTGAGGAAATCAATTCATTAAAAAAAAAACAACCAATTTGCTAAATGAAAAAAAGCAAACAAACCGACTGAGGAAAACAAAAGGCTGTAATGCAAAATTAATCAAATAAAAAAAGAGCTAAGAAAGCGAACTTAAGAAAATTATACGTTTAAAAACTAGAACAAGATAAATGGAAGTTAATGACTATGTGATGTCAGGAATCAGTCAAAGTAAAAAAGAAGGGAAAATGGAAGAATACATAAAATATAAGCAAGTCAGCCAACCTGGAATACAGATGCAGGAGAAACAATTTAAAAATTATTGGTCTCCCTGAGAACCAGGGAAAAAACACACATAAAACAATAGATCCTGGATTACATTCTTCAAGAGATACTCAAGTATCACCAGGCTGATACAGTAGCAGCAGAGGGTAAAAGAGTCCTTAAAATTGAGCATCTTGATCTCTAGAGAACCTTCCAGCTCTAAATAGTGATCCCAGGATCTTTTCCCACACTATATCCAATGATCTTCTATAACTTAATTCACTGAAAATAAGGAGGCCTCAGTTTCCATATCTCTAAAATGAAGCTGATGATGTACATGACATTCAAAGTCTCTTTTTTAAGGTCTATGATGCAAAGAGATTATAATTCAATTAAACAAATTTTTATGGATCCAGTCCCCATGTACTTGTTAGTATTGAGTCAAAGGGGCGGGGTGAAGAATCTCTGCCCCTTCCAGAAACAGGAAAGGTCAGGCTGCATATTAAAAGATATAGAGCAGGGGGAGTTCTGGCATTAATGAAATCAGCAGTCCTCAAAGTAACGAAAAAGAGATTATGTCTATTTAAAAATTAAAATTACAAGGCATGGCCCTTGCTCTCCATATTACAAAGGTGAAATGACACATATTTAAGCTTTTCTCAGAGTTTCTGTTAAATCACATGCTAGCAGTAATATAGATTTCAAATATTCATAATGCCATCTTGGGGCAGTGGTTTTGTAAATCTGATAATGTCTCTGTTTCTCAATCAGACTTAAGTCATACTTCAACTCAATTAATTTTTTTTCTTTACTTGCAGAAACCTATTTTGATTTTTTTTATTTCCTTACACATACAATTTCAATTAATGTGTAATACAGTATACTCTACAGTCTCTGGAGTGTTTGGGTATTTTTGAGGTTGGGAACTATTTCCTAGGGTGAAATAAGTATATTTTAGGGAAAATAAATACTTGTTCATTGAAAAAATCCTTTCAAAATAAATTCCCTTCCTTAAAAACAAAGTCTCCAAATAACTCACTGGAAAGTTCCCAGAAAGAAGGCCCCAAGACATATGGTTGCAAAACTCCAGAATGATGACCTCAAGGAAAAAGGACTGCAAGCTCCCAGAAAGGAAAACATCAACCCAAGAATCGAGGAAGCAGTCAGGGTTACCCAGAATATAGTAGCCTCTACAGCAAAGGGTGGGAGGCCTGCAATACCATATTCCCCAAGGCAAAGGGCCTGCATTGACAACCAAGAATCCACTGGCCAAGGACCCATCAACCTTCTGGGTGGAAAGAGAGCTTCAGTGGACAAAGGGACTGTGATCCATTGCTCCTGAAAAAGCAGAACTTAAACAGAAAAAGTGATTTTCAAACAAGGATAGAAAGTAAACAGGAAAGAAAATTAAAAACATAGTAATTCATGGTGAAACTCTTTCTATCCCCAGATAAGAAAATGATACTTGTAGCTCTTTAGAATTCTCTTTTCTGAGGTCAGAAAGAGACAGCGGGGGTGAGGACAAATTGCTTCTGAGGTGATGACAAAAAAAAATTAATGAGTTGAAAAAGGATGGTATTGGAAAAAGGAGAAAGGGAAGCTAAGATGGGATAAATTAGATCCCATGGAGACTTTTCACAATAGAGAGAAAGAAGGGAAAAGGATCACCTCCCAAACATCATCATAATAAAATGGAAACTCAGCTACCGAGCTCTCAGCACACTCCAGGGGAAAAATGGAACAAAAGAAGATTCCTAGGACTCAGTGGGTCCGTCCAAAGAGAGGGTCTCCTCAGCATCAGTAAGAACAGCCACAGCTGTAATGCTTACAGCAAGTAACCATGGAAGTTCACAGCAATTACAAATGGTGGAAACCTGAGCAAATCAAGGGGCTTCCTTTTCACAGGACTCCCTGCCCAGCTAGCAGAGGGAGAGCCAGAGAGCCAAAGAGTGAAAGAGACAGGAGAAAAGAGAGAAAGGAACAGTCAGAAAAACATCAAGAAATAGAAAAGAGAGAAAGACACACAAAGAGACAGAGAGAGAAACAGATAGTAAAAGAGAAAGAGAGGCATAGACAGAGACAGAGTCAGAGAGAAACAGGGACAGAAAAAAATGGATCAAGAGAGAAAGGAAAATAAAAGAGTCAGAAAGAAGAGAGACAGAGAGAAAGTGAGAGAGGGAAGGAGGGAGAAGGAGAGGGAGAGGGGGAGGGGGGAGAGAAACAGAGACAGAGACAGAGAGAGAATATATGACAGAGACAGTGGTTCAGTGATCCAAGGCAATCCCCAAACTTTGGAAAGAAAATGCCATCTGCATCCAGAAAAAGACCTAAGGAGACTCGATGTAAATCAAGACACACTGCGTTCACTTCCTTTTCCTGTTTGTTTGTTTTTTTATTTCTCCCATGGTTTTTCCCTTTTGCTCTGATTTTACTCTCCAGACAAGATTCATAAAGCAATGTGTGTTAAAATAAGCAGAAAAATAAAAAATAAATTAACCAAAAAATGTAATACTAAGCAAGCATAAAATTAATTACCGATAAACTTTATAATAAAATGATAAATATTAAATTAACTATGAGCTAATGCAGTTAATTAATTGATTAATGAAATCAGTTAATTAGTAAAATACACGAAATGTAGTTTGGCTTGATGGGGGATTGTAATTGCTTGATTAGCTGACCGACAAATCAATGAAACAAATTAGTAATTAATGAATTTAATTGCGGATTAATTATTTGAAATTAATGAAATAAATTACTAAATATATTATTATTATTGATTTATTAGTGTATCTCTTCCATGGTTTTTTCTTTTTTGCACTGATTTTTCTCTCAGGACATGATTCATAAAGCAATGTGTGTTAAAAGAAACAAAAAAAAATAAAAATAAATCATTCAACAAAGTTTAATTAAAATTAATCATGAAATTAATTACTAACAATATTAATCATCAATGGGTTGATAAATCAATTGAATCAATTCTTAGTTAACTAATTAATTGATTAATAAATTTAATTAATCAACAGAACTTATTTTGGCTTAACGAGGATTTAATTGACTGATAAATTAATTGATAGGTAAGTTAATAAAATTAATTGGTAATTAATTAACTAAAAATTGATGAAATGGATTAGTTTTTTTTAAAAAACCCAATCCTCAAACAATGTGACTTCCACTCCGAATGGGCCTTGGATCAGGACACGTGCATTTGAACCCTGGCTCTGCCATTTACTACCAAGTGACTTAAACCAGTCTTTTGGTTTCTCTAGACCTCAGTTTCTTCCTTTTTTTAAAAAAATAGGAGGTGCTACCAGATCACTTCCCTAGTCCCTGTCACCTTAAGATCTGTGATTAGGCAATGGCCTGAAAAACCTGGTTGTCCTCAAACTTTGCTCCTCCTCCTCCCTCTCTCCCCTGCCTTTCCTTGCTCCCCCCTCTCATATTTTTCTTTTTCCTCCCTCTGTTTTTATGTTTCTGTCTTTTCGTCTCTTTCTCTCTCACACAGAGGTCCTCACAGCAACAAAGAGTTCTGTCTCATACATTTTCTTCTTCCAAATCTCAATTTAAAAAAAAAAAAAGAAAGAAAGATTTCTCCCTGCTTTTGTTTAATATCCGTGGCAGTGAATTGCATTAAATATCAAAAATTGAGTGTCTCCATCCAGTGGCCATAATATGGAACAACAGCTAAATGAAATTGTGAACTATATACATTAAATTAGTACATGGAGAAATGAATTACAATCTCTCTCTCTCTCTCTCTCTCTCTCTCTCTGTCTATCTCTCTCTCTGACACTTTCTTTGTTGGATTCTCCCTTGTTTGCTCTAGCTTGCTATCTCTGAGTCTGCTCTCAGTCTGTGTCTTTGTCTCTGTCTCCTTTTGTATATCTGTCACTCTCTTTTTCTCTCTCTGTGGCTCTGTCTCACTGTCTTTGTCTCTTTATTATTTATTTACTGACTTTATTCCTCTCTTTCTCTCTCTTTTCTGTCTCTCTGTATTCCTCTATGCCTTTTTCTTCCTCTATTTTTCACTCTTTCTCTCTGACTATATCTTCTTCTTTCTCTCTATCTCTCTCCTGCCCTTTCTAGCTGCCTCTCTTTTTTCCTGTCTGTCTCTTTCTTTTTTCTCAGAAAATATCTTTTCTTTTCTCTGTCTGTCACTCTCACTATCTCTCTGGCTCTCTGTTTCTCATTTATTCCCCACTCACACTCAATCTTTCCCTCTCTGTGTCTCTCTCTGTGTGTCTGTGTGTGTGTGGCTGCTTCACTGTTTCTGTATCTTTCTTGCAGAGAGACAGACACAGAGACAGATAGAGGGGGAAAGTCAGAAACTGAGTAAGACAGTGAGAAAGAAAAAGAGTGATTTGGAGGGACAGAGAGAAGCAGAGTCAGAGACAGAGTCAAAGGTAGTAAATCAGATCCAACGAGAGACAGAGACAGAGACATAGAGAGAGAGAGATACAGAGATGGTCTGGGCATCAGAGAAAGAGACAGAAAAAGGAACACAGTAAAACAAAAAGAGAGAGATGTAGAGAAAGTCAGGGGGGAGAGAGAGAGAGAAAGAGAGAGAGAGAGAGAGAGAGAGAGAGAGAGAGAGAGAGAGAGAAATAGTGTCACAACATCTACAACCTGTTCTTTATAACAAGTACTGAATGAATGATTTCAACAGGTGAGTGAACTAAACTGAAGTCTTGAAAAGGGGAATCGTTGGATAAATGGACTTGTACCAACACTTCTAGAAAAGACTTTGAAAAGAGAAAGAATTAGTGATTATTCAATCCTTGTGTTCATAAATACACATGGAAATGAGAGCAAGAGAGAAGCAGAGACAAGAGACAGTCAGAGATAACAAGCCAGATGGATCCAGAGAAAGAAATTGTCATAAGAGGAGAGAGAGGGAGAGAGGGAGGAGAAGAGGGAGGAGGAGAGGGAGAGAGAGAAAGAAGGGGAAGGGAAGGGGAGAGTGAGGGGAGGGGGAGGGGAAGGGGAAGGGGGAGAGGGAAAGGTTGAGGAGAGGTTGAGGAGAGGAGAGGAGAGGGGAGGGGAGGGGAGGGGAGGGAGGAAGGAAGGAAGGAGGAAGGAAGGAAGGAAGGAAGGAAGGAAGGAAGGAAGGAAGGAAGGAATAGAAAAGAACCTTACTGTGGTCACAGAGAATAGCAAAACACCAACTCAGAAGAAAACAAACCACCCACATGAGAAATATCAAAGGCTGAAATGAATTGGGCTCAAACCCAAAGAGGATTCTGGGAAGTACTCATACAGCATTTGAAAAGACAAATAAAAGATGCAGAAGAAATATTGGTAAAAGAGCCCAGAGCTGTTCAAGAGGGAGTCAACAGGTTGGAAAAAGAAGTACAAGAACTGATTGAAGACAACAGATCTTAAAGAAAATTAAATTACCAAAACTATTTTTAAAAAATTAAAACACTGAGGAAATCAATTATTTTAAAAAAATCACAATTTGCTAAATGCAAAAAAAAAAAAACACTGAGGAAAACAAAAGTTTGGAATGCAGAATTAATCAAATAGAAAAAGAGATACGAAAACTAACTTAAGAAAATCATAGGTTAAAAACTACAATAAGATAAATGGAAGTTAATTACTCTATGTGATGTCAAGAATCAGTCAAATAAATTTAAAAAGAAGGGAAAATGGAAGAAAATATAAAATATGAACAGAACAACCAGCTGGAATACAGATGCAGGAGAGACAATTGAAAAATTATTCATCTCCCTGAGAGCTAGGGGAAAAGCACAGAAACATAGAGTCTGGAGAACATTCTTCAAAAGATGGTCACTGGGCTGATACAGTAACAGCCAAGGGCAAAATAGACATTAAAAGTTTCCATCTCTCTAGACCTCTAGAGAGCCATCCAGCTCTAAATAGTGATCCCGGGATCTTTTCCACTCAGTTCTACAAGTGTTGATGGATCCAGTCCCCACATACCTGTTACTATTGTGTCAGGTGTGGGGGCAAAGAAGCTCTGCCACTTCTGGAATCATACAACCTGAAAAGGCAAGCTGGGGATTAAAAGACATAGAGCAGGGGGAGTTCTAGCATTAATGAAATCAGCAATCCTCAATTATTGAAAAACAGATTATTTCCGTTTAAAATTTAAAATTACATGATATGGTCCTTGCTCTCCATATTAAAAAGGGAAGATGACACATATCTAAGCTTTTCTCTGAGTTTTTGTTAAATCACATGTTAGCATCAGAATAGATTTCAAATATTCATAATGCCATCTCTGTTAAACATCTCATTTCAAAAATACATAAAGAACTGTGTCAAATTTACAAGAATACAAATCATTGCCCAGTGAATAAATAGTCAAAGGATACAAACAGACAATTTTCAGATGATGAAATTAAAGCCATCTATAGTCATGTCATAAAATGCTCTAAATCACTATTGATTAGAGAAATGTGAATTTAAACAACTCTGAGGTGTCACCTCACACGTGTCAGATTGGCTAAGATGACAGGAAAAGATAATGGTAAATGTGGGAGGGGATGTGGGAAAACTGGGATACTGATACTTTGTTGGGGGAGTTGTGAAATGATCCAACCATTCTACAAAGCCATCTGGAACTATGCCCTAAGGCCCATCAAACTCTGCATGCCCTTTGACCCAGCAGTGACATTTCTTGGCCTGTGTCCCAAGGAAATCATAGAGGATGGAAAAGGACCCACATGTGCAAGAGTGTTTGTAGCAGCTGTTTTGGTAGCAAAGCACTGGACAATGAGTGGATGCCCATCAACTGGGGAGTGGCTGACCAAGTTGTGGTATATGTAGGTTACGGAATATCATTAAAAAATGTTGAATAACCTGATCTTATGCCTGGAAAGGATGACATGGACTGATGCTGAACGCAACAAGCAGAAGCAGAAATGCATTGTTTCCAATAACAGTAAAAATGTGCCATGATCAACTATGAAAGACTCGGTTCCACTCAGTGGGTCAGGGATCCAAGGCAATCCCAAAAGACTTTGGACAGAAAATGCCATCTGCATCCAGAATAAGAACTAAGGAGACTGAATGGAAATCACCATATGCTCTGTTCACTTCCTTTTTCTGTGATTTTTATTTCTCCCATGGTTTTACCCTTTTGCTTTGATTTTTCTCTCCCAAATTCAGTCATAAAGAATGTTTGTTAAAATAAACATAAAAAGAAAAAAGAAAATTAAAAATGAATCAACAAAAATTAATAAAAATCAGTCATAAAGTTAACTAATTACTGAAATAATAATGAAGAAACTGACGAATCTATTAATTTAATTACTAGTTAATAAATTTAATTAATTAATAAATAACTGAAAATTATTTTTGGCTTGATAGAAGATGTAATAGATTGATTGGTTGATCAATTGATAAACTGAGAGATAAGTTAATAAAATAAGTGGTAAATAATAAAATTAATTGGTAATTAATTATTTGAAATTAATGAAATATAATAATTATTATTATTATTTTTATTATTATATAATATATATACATATACAGTCTACAATGTTGTAGACTATATATATCATATATAATATATTATAACATTATAATAATATAATAATAAAATTTATTATTAATTCATTAATGTATCTCTCCCATGGTTTTTCCTTTTTGCTCTGATTTTTTCTCTCAATATGATTCATACAGCAATGTGTGTTAAATAAATAGAAAAATACAAAATAAGTTAACCAAAAATCAATCATAAAATTAATTCATTACTGATAAAAATCAATAACAAAGTGATAGCTCTATCAAATTAATTATTAGCTAATAGAATTAATTCAATTAATTAATAAATAAGTGAAAGCTATTTTGGCTTGATGGGGAATTTAATTGATCGATTAATTAATTGCTTACTAAACTGAGAGATAAATTAATATAATTAATTGGTAATTAATTGATTAGAAACTAATGAAATAGATTAATATAAGAAACCAATCCTTAAACAATGTGACTTACAGTCTTAATGGGCCTTAGATGAGGCATCAGAACACATGCATTTGGATCCTGGCTCTGCAATCTACTACCAAGTCACTTGAGCCAACCATTTACTTTCTCTAGACCTCAGTTTCTTCATTTATTAGTTTGAAAAAAATAGGAGGTGCTACCAGATCACTTCCAGAGTCCCTCTCATCTCAAAATCTGTGATTAGGCAATGTCCAGAAAACCTGGTTTTCCTCAAAATTTCCTCCTCCTCTTCCCTCTCTCCCCTCTCCCATTTCTTTCCTCCTTCTCCCCTCCTATTCATCTCTCTCCCTCTCCCTTCTCCCCTTCTCCCTCTCTCTCCCCCTCTCCCTCTGCCCCTTTTTGCTTTCTCTCTCTCTCCCTCTATACCCCTCTACACACACACCCATACACATACACACACGCGCATATAACTGTCTGTATACACACCTACATGCATCCTCCACCACCAGCTCCCCTCCTACTTTCCTCCTTCTCTGTTTCTCTCTATTCTCGTTCTTCATTTTTTCATTTCTTCTCACCTTGTGTTTGGACTTTAGATTTTCTTTCTGCTCACTCAGCTTGCTACTTACATTTTGTTCCCATTCTTTTTTATCTTCTATGGTTTTCATGACTATGTCTCTTTATTATTATTTATGATTATTTTCCTTTTCTCTTTCTTATTTTTCTTATTTCCAATGTCTTTTTTCCTGTATTTATTATTCTTTTCTCTCTGGTTTTATCTTTCTATTTTCCCCTTCTTTCTCTTTCTTTCCTTTTTTTCTCAGAAAATATCTTTTCTTTCTCTTCCTGTCACCTCACTTCTTCTTGTCTCGATTCCCATTCTTTTCCATTCAAATCTTTCCTTCTGTTCTGTCTCTTTTCTGTGGGTTGCTCATGTTTTGTTTTTCGCAGAAAGACAGACAGACATACAAACAGTGTGGAAAAGCCAGAACTTGAAAGAGTGAGAAAGAAAAGAGCAATTTGAGGAAGAGAGAGGAGAGTGGGAAGAGAAGGAGAAAAGAAGGTCAGACCAAAGAGAACAAGAGACAGAGAGGGAGAAAGATAGAGAAGGAAAGAAGAGAATTTGGGAGAAAAGAAAATTAGAGAAAGTAACAAGCATAGTACAAACAAAGAAGAGGGGAGAAAGAGAGAGGAGAGAGAGACAAAGAGACAGATAGACCCAGAGAGAAGGGCGCAGTCAGAGAGTATGAAAGAGATAAAAATAAATATTAAACTACATAGAGAGGAAAAAACAGAAAAGACAGAATCAGGGCCAGAGAGATCAAGCCAGAACAAGCCAGGAGAGAACAATGGACAGAGAGGAAGTGGCAAAGGGAGAGAGAGAGCCAGAGAGTTAGAGACAGGAGAAAAAAGAGAAAGGAACAGAGGCAGAAAAACACAAAGAAATAGACAAGAGAGAGAAAGAGAGATGGGAGAGAGAGAGAGAGAGAGAGAGAGAGAGAGAGAGAGAGAGAGAGGGGGGAGAGAGAGAGAGAGAGAGAGAGAGAGAGAGAGAGAGCCATAGACAGAAACAGAGTGAGAAACACAGACAGAAAAAATGGATCAAGAGAGAAAGAAAAATAAGAAAAGAGAAAGAAAAAGAGACAGAGGGAAAGCAAGGGAAAGGGAGAGAGTATATATGTCAGAGAGAGCAGTTCAGGGATCCAAGGCAATCCCTACAGACGTTGGACAGAAAATGCCATCTGCTTCTTGAAAAAGATCTAAGAAGACTGGATGTAAATCAAGACACACTATGTTCACTTCCTTTTCCTGTTTTGTTTTGTTTTATTTCTCCCATTGTTTTTCCCTTTTATTCTGATTTTACTCTCACAGAATGAGTCATAAAGCAATGTGCGTTAAAATGAGGAGAAAAATGAAAAGTTAACAAAAAATTAATTCTAACCAATCGTAAAATTAATTAATTATTAATTAAATTGATAACGAACTGATAAATCCATTAAATTAATTATTAGTTAATGCAATAAATTGATTGAGGAATTTAATTAATATGTGAAATTTAGTGTGGCTTGGTGGGGTATGTAATTGAATGATCAATTAATTGATAAATTAATAAAGTGAATTGATAATTGATTGTTTGAAATTAATGAGACAAATTACTAAAATTATCAATATTAATTGTTATTATTAACCAATTTACTAATGTATCTTTCCCATGGTTTTTCGTTTTTCTGCTGATTTTTATCTCCCAACAGGATTCATAAAGCAATGTATGTTAAAAGAAACAAAAAAAATAAAATAAAAATAAATTAGTCTACAAAATTGAATTAAAAGCAATCATGAAATTAATTAATTGCTGATAAGATTAATCATCAATAATTTCATAAGTCCAGTAAATTAATTATTAGCCAATTAATCAATTTTTGTCAATTAATGAAATCTATTTTGGCTTCACGAGGATTTAATTGATTGGTTAATTACTTGATAAGGAAATTGATAATTGATTCAAAATTAATGAAACAGATTAATTTAAAAAACAATCCTCAAAACAATGTAACTTCCACTCTGAATGGGCCCTGTGTGAGGCATCAGAACACATGGACACTGGCTCTGCTATTTATTACCAAATGATTTAAACCAGTTATTTACTTTCTCCAGACCTCAGTCTCTGGCTCCTTCTCTGTCTTTGCCTTTGTCTCCCTCTCCCTCTGTCTATGTATCTATCTGTCTTTGTCTCTCTTCTCCTATGTCTCACTCGCTCTCTTTTTCTCTCTGGATGGCTCTCTCTCACTGGCTTTGTCTATCTATTATTTATTTACTGACTCTATTCCTCTCTTTCTCTCTCTTCTCTGTTAATTTCTATTGATCTATGACTTTTTTTTCCTGTATTTTTCAGTCTTTCTCTCTGGCTCTATCTGCTTTCATCTCTCTCCCTCTCTAACTGTCTCTCTTTCCCCCGTCTTTTTCTCTTTTTTAATCAGAAAAAACCTTTTCTTTTCTCTGTCTGTGATTCTCACTCACTATCTCACTGGCTCTCTGTTTCTCATTCTTTTTATCACTCACAATCTTTACTTCTCTCTCTGTCTCAGTCTCTGCCTGTCTCTCTCCTTCACTGTTTCTCTTTCTTACAGAGAGACAGACAGACGCACAATGTGGAAAAACCAGAACTTGAGAGAGTGAGAAAGAAAAAGAGCAATTTCAAGGGACAGAGAGAAGAAGAGTCAGACACACACAGAATTAAAGGTATCAAGCCAAATCCAGAGAGAGAGAGAGAGAGAGAGAGATGCAGAGAGATACAGAGAGCTGGAGAAAGACAGATATTTAGAGAGACAGAGAGCCTGGGAGTAAAAGACAGAAAATTAGAGAAAGTAATGAGCATCATACAAACAAAGAAGAGGGGAGAGAGAAAGAGGAGAGAGAGACAGGGAGAGAGACAGACAGATGGACAGACCCAGAGAGAAGGGGAGAGTCAGGGAGTAAGAAAGAGATTTAAAAAAGAAATATTAAAAGATATAGAGAGAAAAAGAAAGAAAAGACAGAGCCAGGGCCAGAGAGAATGAGCCAGAGTCAGCCAGGAGACAAAAAGGGACAGAGAAGAAGTGGCAGAGGGAAGAGAAAGAGCCAGAGAGTGAAAGTGACAGGAGAAAAGAGACAACGGAACAGAGGCAGAAAACACAGAGAAATACACAGAGAGAGTAAAAGACTCAGAAAGAGAAAGAGCAAGAGAGAGAGAGAGAGAGAGAGAGAGAGAGAGAGAGAGAGAGAGAGAGAGAATGGGAATATGACAGACAGTGGTTAAGAGATCCAAGGAGATCCCAACAGACTTTGGACAGAAAATGCCATCTGCATCCAGAAAAAGACCTAAGGAGACCGAATATAAAATAAATCACACTGTGTTCATTTCTTTTTTCTGTTTTTTTTTTTAATTTCTCCCGTGGTTTTCCCCTTTTGCTCTGATTTTTCTCTCTCAACATGATTCATATACCAATGTGTATTAAAAATAAATAAGCTTACAATAAAAAGTAAAAAAAATCATTCAATGACTATGATGAAACCAAGAAACATAGAAAGAATTTTATGGATATAAGCCAAGAGAACTAAACAGGACCAATAAAATAATATACACAATAAAAAAAAAAGAACTAGAGAACATTATGAAAGGCAAAATGGATAATTTTGATCATATGAAATTAAAAAGGTTTTGTACTTACAAAACCAGTGTGGACAACCTTAGAAGGGAAACAGAAAACCTGGGGGTAAATTTATATCCAAAGGCTGTGATAAAGGCCTCATTTCTAAAATATAGAGAGAATTGCCTCATATTTAGAAAAAATACAAACCATTCTCCAACTGATAAATTGTCAAAGGATATGAACAATTTTCACTTGAAGAAATTAAAATCATTCCTAGTCATGAGAAAATGCTCTAAATCACTACTGATCAGAGAAATGCAAATTAAGACAATTTTGAGGTAGCACTACACACCCTTCAGATGGGCTAAGATGAGAGGAAAAGTTGATGATAAATGCTAGAGGGGATGGGGGAAGACTGGGATATTGACACATTACAGGTGGAGTTGTGACCTGATCCAAATGATCAGAAGAGCAATTTGGAACTATGCCCAAAGGGCCATCGTCAAGCATATCTTTGAACCCAGCAAGGTGTCTCCCAGGCTTGTATTCATTCCATAGGGATCATTAAAAAAGCAAAAGGAATCCCAGGTGCAAAAATGCAGCAGATCTTTTGTAGTGGCAAGGACCCGGAAACTGGAAACCCATCAATTGGGGAATAGCTGAATAAGTTATGGCATATGGATGAAGACATAGAGGAAGACAGAGGAAAAGAGAGAGAGAGAGAGAGAGAGAGAGAGAGAGAGAGAGAGAGAGAGAGAGAGAGAGAGAGAGAGAGAGAGAGAGAGAGAGAGAGAGAGAGAGAGAGAGAGAATGAGAATATTATGGTATATGGATGAAGAAAGAAAAAGAAGGAAGGAAGGAAGGAAGAAAGAAAGAAAGAAAGAAAGAAAGAAAGAAAGAAAGAAAGAAAGAAAGAAAGAACTACCTTAATTATAGAAGACTACTATGGTCACAAAGAATAGCAAAACACCAACTCAGAAGAAAACAAAACACCCACACGAGAAATCTCAAAGGCTGATAGGAACTGGGCTCAAGCCCAAAGAGGATTCTGGGAAGCACTCATGCAGCAATTCAAAAGGCAAATAAAAGATGCAGAAGAAATATTGGGAAAAGAACCCCTGAGCTAATCAAGAGGAAGCCAATAGGCTGACCAAAGGACAAAAACTGATTGAAGAAAATAGTTTTTTAAAACTACAATCACCAAAATTATTTTTAAAAAAATTAAAACACTGAGGAAATCAATTCATTAAAAATCACAATCAAGTAAATGCAAAAAAGAACACTGAGGAAAACAAAAAGTTGGAATGCAGAATTAATCAAATAGAAAAAGAGGTACAAAAGCTAACTTAATAAAATCATACATTAAAAACTATAAGATAAATGGAAGTTAATGACTATTTGATATCAAGAACCAGTCAAATAAATTAAAAAAGAAGGGAAAATGGAAGAAGATATAAAATAGGAGCAAAACAGCCAGCCTGGAATGCAGATGCAGGAGAGACAATTTAAAAATTATTGGTCTCCCTGAGAGAAAGGAAAAACCAAACAAACATAGAGCCTGGATAACCTTCAAGAGATTTTCTGGTATAGCCTAGTTGATATAATAGCAGCAGAAGACAAAAATAGTCAGTAAAAGGCTCCATCTAGAACTCTAGAGGCATTTCCAGCTCTAAATTGTGATCCTGCGATCTTTTCCCACACTATATCCAATGATCTTCTATGACAATGCACTGAAACTAAGGACGTCTCAGTTTCCTTATCTGTAAAATGAAGCTGATGCTGTATATGACATTCAGATTCTCTCTTTTAAGGTCTATGATGTGATGAGATCATAATTCAATTAAACAAAGTTTTATGGCTCCAGTCCTCATGTACCTGTTACTACTGTGTCAATTTGGGGGGAGGGGGCAAAGAAGCTCTGCCCTTTCTAGAAACACAACATGAAAAGGCAAGCTGGAGATTAAAAGACATAGATCAGGGAGACTTCTGGCATTATTGAATTCAGCAATCCTCAAAGTATCGAAAAAGAGATTATTTCTGTTTATAAATTAAAATTACAAGATATGGCCCTTGCTCTCCAGATTACAAAGGCAAGATGTCACATACTTAAACTTTTCTCTGAGTTTCTGTTAAATCACATGCTACCAGTAATATAGATTTCAGATATTCATAATGCCATCTTGGGGCAGTTGTTTTGTAAATCTGAAAATGTCTCTTTCTCCATTGGACTTTTGCCATATTTTAATTCAGTTAATTTTTTTCTTTACTTGCAGAAACCTATTTTGAGTTCTTTTTATTTCCTTGGACATACCATTTTAATTAATGTGTAATACGGTATATGCTACAGTGACTAGAGTGTTTGGGAATTCTTGACTTGGGAACTACTTCTTAAGATGAAATAAGTACATTACACTTGTCCATTGAAAAAAGCCTTTCAAAATAAATGCCCTTCCTGAAAAACAAAGTCTCCATCTATCCCATCTGGAAAGAGATCCCAGAAAGAAGGCCCTAAGAAACATGCTTGCAAAACTCCAGAATGATGACCTCAAGGAAAAAGGACTGCAAGCTCCCAGAAAGGAAAACATCAACCCAAGAAGCGAGGAGTCAGTGAGGGTTACCCAGGATATGGTAGCCTCTAGAGCAAAGGGTGGGAGGCCTGCAATACCATATTCCCCAAGGCAAAGGACCTGGGTTGATAACCAAGAATCCACTGGCCAGGGACCCATCATCCTTTGAGTTCAGAGAGAGCTTCAATGGACAAAGGAACTGTGATCCGTTCCTCCTGAAAAAGACCAGAACTTAAACAGCAACACTGATCTTTAAACAACCCTAGAAAGCAAACAGGAAAGAAAATGAAAACATAGGAATTCAAGGTGAAACAGTTGTCCTTCCCAGATGAGAAAATGATACTTGTAATTCTCGAGAGCTTTCTGAGGTCAGAAAGAGACAGCGGGAGTGAGTAGAAATTGCTTGTGAGATGATGATATTAAAAAAAAACATTAATGGATTGAAAAAGGATGTATTGGGAAAAGGAGAAAGGGAAGCTAAGATGGGATGAATTAGATCCCATGGAGACTTGTCACAATATAGAGAAAGAAGGGAAAAGGATCACCTCCCAAACATCATCATAATAAAATGGAAACCTAGCTACCGAGCTTCGTCAGCATCACCTAGGGGAAAATGGAACAAAGAAGATTCCTAGAACTCAGTGGTTCCATCCAAAGAGAGGGTCTCCTCAGCATCAGAAGAACAGCTACAGCTGTAATGCTTACAGAAGTAACTCATGGAAGTTCACAGCAATTAGAAATGGTGGAAACCTGAGCAACATAAGGGCTTCCTTTTCACAGGACTCCCTGCCCAGCTAGCAGAGGGAGAGCCAGAGAGCCAAAGAGTGAAAGAGACAGGAGAAAAGAGAGAAAGGAACAGTCAGAAAAACATCAAGAAATAGAAAAGAGAGAAAGACACACAAAGAGACAGAGAGAGAAACAGATAGTAAAAGAGAAAGAGAGGCATAGACAGAGACAGACAGACAGTCAGAGAGAAACAGGGACAGAAAAAATGGATCAAGAGAGAAAGTAAAATAAGAAAGAGTGGGAAAGAAGAGAGACAGAGAGAAAGTGAGAGAGGGAAGGAGGGAGAAGGAGAGGGAGAAGGTGGGGAGAGGGGGAGAGAGACAGAGAGAGAGAGAACAGAGACAATGGTTCAGTGATCCAAGACAATGCCCACAGACTTTGGAAAGAAAATGCCATCTGCATCCAGAAAAAGACCTAAGGAGACTGGATGTAAATCAAGACACACTACGTTCACTTCCTTTTCCTGTTTTTGTTTTTAATTTCTCCCATGGCTTTTCCCTTTTGCTCTGATTTTACTCTCCAAACAAGATTCATAAAGCAATGTGTGTTAAAGTAAGCAGAAAAATAAAAAAATAAATTAACCAAAAAATGTAATACTAATAAAGCATAAAATTAATTACCTACAAACTTTATAATAAAATGATAAATCTATTAAATTAATTATTAGTTAATACAGTTAATTAAATGATTAATGAATTCAATTAATTAATACATAAGTGAAATTTCATTTGACTAGATGGGGGTGTAATTAGCTGACTGACAAATTAATGAAATGAATTAGTAATTAATGAATTTAATTGGTGATTAATTATTTGAAATTAATGAAATAAATTACTAAATCTATTATTATTAATTTATTTATTTATTAGTGTAACTTTCCCATGGTTTTTCCTTCTTTGCACTGATTTTTTTCTCAGGACATGATTCATAAAGCAATGTGTGTTAAAAGAAACAAAAAGAGAAAATAAAAATAAATCATTCAACAAAATTTAATTAAAATTAATCATGAAATTAATTACTAACAAGATTAATCATCAATAGGTTCATAAATTGATTGAATCAATCATTAGTTAACTAATCAATTGATTAATAAATTTAATTAATTAACAACTTATTTTGGCCTGATGATGATTTAATTGACTGATGAATTAATTGATAGGTAAACCGATAAAATTAATTGGTAATTAATTAACTAGAAATTGATGAAATAGATTCGTTTTAAAAAAAAAAAACCCAATCCTCAAACAATGTGACTTCCACTTTGAATGGGCCTTGGATCAGGACACATGCATTTGAACCCTTGCTCTGCCATTTACTACCAAGTGACTTAAACCAGTCTTTTGGTTTCTCTAGACCTCAGTTTCTTTCTTTTAAAAAAAAAAAAATAGGATATGCTACCAGATCACTTCCCGGGTCCCTGTCACCTTAAAATCTGTGATTAGGCAATGGCCTGAAAAACCTGGTTGTCCTCAAACTTTCCTCCTCCTCCTCCTTCTCTCCCCTCCTTTTCCTTGCTCCCCCCTCTCATAGTTTTCTTTTTCCTCCCTCTGTTTTTATTTATCTCTCTGTCTTTTCGTCTCTCTCTCTCATACAGAGGTCCTCACAGCAACAAAGAGTTCTATCTCATGCATTTTCTTCTTCTAAATCTCAATTTTAAAAAAAATGAAAGAACAAAGAAAGGATTTCTCCCTGCTTTTGTTTAATATCCATGGCAGTGAATTGCAATAATATCAAAAATTGAGTGTTCTATCCTAGTGGCATAATATGGAAATAACAGCTAAATGAAATTGTGAATATATACATTTAATTAGCACATGGAGAAATGAATTACAACTCTCTTTCTCTTCTCTTTCTCTTGTTTATTTTCTCTCTTGTTTGCTCTATTGGCTATCTCTGAGTTCTGGTTTCCTTAGTTGTGTCTTTGTTCTCTGTTCCTTTGTGTATGTCTTCTGTCTACTTTTTCTCTCTCTGTGGCTCTGTCTCACTGTCTTTGTCTCTTTATTATTTATTTACTGACTCTATTCCTCTCTTTCTCTCTCTTCTCTGTTTCTCTGTATTTCTATATGCCTTTTTCTTCCTCTATTTTTCACTCTTTCTCTCTGGCTCTATCTCCTTCTCTCTCTCTCTCTTCCACCCTTTCTGGCCGTCTCTCTTTTTCCCTTTCTGTCTCTTTCTCTTTTTTCTCAGAAAATACTTTTCTTTTCTGTAACTGTCTGTCACTCTCACTATCTCTCTGGCTCTCTGTTTCTCATTTTTCCCCACTCACACTCAATCTTTCCCTCTCTGTGTCTCTCTCTGTGTGTCTGTGTGTGTGGCTCCTTCACTGTTTCTGTTTCTTTCTTGCAGAGAGACAGACACAGAGACAGATAGAGGGAGAAAGCCAGAAATTGAGTAAGACAGTGAGAAAGAAAAAGAGTGATTTGGAGGGACAGAGAGAAGCAGAGTCAGAGACAGAATCAAAGGTAGCAAGCCAGATCCAACGAGAGACAGAGACATACAGGAGGGGAGAGAGAAAGAGAGGGGGGTGGTCTGGGCATAAGAGAAAGAGACAGAAAAAGGAACACAGTCAAAAAAGAGAGAGAGACTTCTAGAGAAAGCCAGAGAGAGACCGAGACAGAGAGAGACAAAGAGAGAAAGAGACAGACAGACAAAGAGAGACAGAAACAAAGAGTTTGGAAGCCAGAGAATCAGAGAAAGAGAAAAAGAAAAGAAAAAGCAATTCAGAGAGACAGAGAGAATTCTGTCTCTGTCTTGTGGTGATTATTCTGCTGAAAACAACGCCCATTTGGAGGACCTCCAGAGAGCTAATCGGAACATTAAAAATAACTATAGATATCTAGTGTTTGACAAACTCAAAGACCCCAGCTTGTGGAATAGGAATTCACTGTTTGACAAAAACTGCTGGGAAAATTGGAGACTAGTATGGCAGAAAATAGGGATGAACTCACACTTAACACCATCCACCAAGATAACCTCAAAATAGGTTCATGATCTAGGCCTAAAGAATTAGATTATAAATAAATTAGAAGAACATAGGACAGTTTACCTTTCAGACCCGTGGAAGAGGAAGATTGTGGCCAAAGAAGAAATAGAGATCATTATTGATCACAAAATAGAAAATTTTGATCATATTAAGTTAAAAAAGTTTTGTACAAACAAAACTAATGCAGATAAGATTAGAAGGGAAGCAATAAACTGGGAAAACATTTTTTCAGTCAAAGGTTCTAAGAAAGAGCTCATTTCCAAAATATATACAGAATTGACTCAAATTTATAAGAAATCAAGCCATTGTCCAAATGATAAATGGTCAAAGGATATGAACAGGCAAATTTCAGATGTAGAAACTGAAACTATTCCTAGTCACATGAAAAGGTGCTCCAAATCATTATTGATCAGAAAAATGCAAATTAAGACAACTCTGACATACCACTACACACCTGTCAGATTGGCTAAAATGACAGGAAAAAAATAATGATGAATGTTGGAGGGGTTGTGGGAAAACTGAGACACTGATGCATTGTTGGTGGAGTTGTGAACAGATCCAACCATTCTGGAGAGCAATTTGGAACTTTACTCAAAAAGTTATCAAACTCTGCATACCCTTTCACCCAGCAGTGTTACGACTGGGCTTATATCCCAAAGAGATATTAAAGAAGGGAAAGGGACCTGTATGTGCAAAAATGTTTGTGGCAGCCATTTCTGTAGTGGCTAGAAACTGGAAATTGAATGCATGCTCGTCGATTGGAGAATGGTTGGGTAAATTGTGGTATATGAATATTATGGAATATTATGGTTCTGTAAGAAATATATCAGGATGAATATAGAGAGGCTGGGAGAGCCTTACATGAACTGATGCTGAGTGAAACAAGCAGAACCAGGAGATCATTGTACACATCAACAACAATACCATATGATGATCAATTCTGATGGACGTGGCTCTCTTCAACAATGAGATGATACAAACCAGTTCCAGTTGTTCAGTAATGAAGATAATCAGCCACACCCAGAGAGAGGACTATGGGAAATGAGTTTGGACCACAACATAGCATTTCTACTCTTTCTGTTATTGTTTCCTTGCATTTTTGGTTTCCTTCTCAGGTTTTTTACCTTCTTTATAGATCCAATTTTTCTTGTGCAGCAAGATAATTGTATGAATATGTATATATATGGTGTATTTAATATATAGTTAAACATATTTAACAAGTATTACACTACCTACCATCTAGGGGAGGGAGTGGGGGGAAGGAGGGGGAAAGTTGGAAGAGAAGGTTTTGCAGAGGTCAGTGTTGAAAATGTACCCATGTATATGTTTTGTAAAAAAAATTAATAATGATAAATTAATTAATTAAAAAAAAAACTTGCCCTAAACAGAGAAACCTAATTTTTTGGTTTGCTTTTGAAAGTCCCAGCAGGAAAAAGGACATGTAGAGGAAGTGTGGGTGTGTGTGTGTGTGTGTGTGTGTGCTAGAAGAGGGACTTTTCCACCCTGCTACAAGTCCAATGGAATTTTCAAAGACCACTTTTTAGAGGCAAACCGTTGTTCCAAACTGACCAAACTGCTTTTCAAAAAATCCATCTTGACTAAGCCGAGGGAAGGCTGTAGGTGTAAAAGAAAGAGGGAAGGTACAGGAAGCAGAGCCACTGGGACTTTAAACAGCCCCTCCCGGGGAGAAAAAGGTGAAATGAAAAACAAAGAACCTTTCTTACCTCCCAGTCTCCCCTTCTGTCCTTCCCAGTCTCCCCTTCTTTCTCAGGAAGAAAAAGGACACCAGGCTTTACTCTGGAAGCTTCCTCCCCTTCTTCTCAGAGAATCCATTTAAATATGAGGGGGATAAACGCAAATTGTCCAAGGCAATTATTTCACAGAATGAAATTTTCATTCTTTGACGCAAATCACAGACTTTAGAGAGAAAATGATCTGAAGGCGGGGCTTTTCCCACACTCTGGGTCCCCATCTCCACAAGAATTTCCCCATTTCCACGAGAGGCTCAAGCTCCCTGACAGCCCATTTGATGAGCTGAGTGAGGCTCTGTGTTGGTTTCCGCTGAAAAGCTCTCCCACCCCCAATCCCATTCGGACTTGGCTCCCCATTGCTGTGATCACCCCCTTGCCGGAGACTTTAATTGCTGGGGAGGATTCCATGAGGGCCGGACTGCAAAGCAGCCGGGGTTCCTTCAGCACCTTCTTCACCCTCCCAGCCTTTTCCCTCTGATGCTCCTGCAACCACGGGGTCCAGAAGCGGCTCAGCCTCCCAGGCCTGGCCTCTGACTCCGGGGGGGAAGGAGGGGCTGGGATTGGGGAGGGGGACGGGGAACAAGTGCCGAGGGAGTGAGGCAGGCAGTCTCACCCGGAGGGAGCCCTCTCAGAGGGACTCTGCGCACTCGGAGAGTTCTCTGGGTCAGGTCCTGCTGCTGCTGCGCCAGCTCCGCTGGGATCCGGACCGGCTCTTTCTGACTGAAGGGACTGCCAAGCAGAGAAGCAGCAGCCGCAAATCGGAGGGAAGCTTTGGGTGTCTACGCTGAAAACAGGTCACTTTGGTCTCGGACGTTCTCTCTCTAATAAAAGAAGTGGGGCCCCCGAAAGGCAGCGTGGGGAGTCCCGAGCTCTCTGGGGTGCTCCGGTCTCTCCTCCGAGATCGCTATCGGGACCTTTTCCATCGCATTGAAGGCTCTCTGGCGCCTTCCAGTCTTTTTCTTTTCCTCTTTGCCTCCAGGTTCTATGTTTCCAGAACTTCCCAAGGCCCGTGGACACCCGTTTGGTTTGTTGGAACTTGAGAAATACAATTGGAGAGATAGCAGGGGAGGGTCTCCTTCCTCCACTTGCCCTCCACGGCTACTTTCTCTTGAGATTGTGCTCCGCTTGTTCTTCCGGTTGAATGGGCTGAATTCGCCCCCCTCTGAAAACGGAGCCTTTGCTATGGCACCCACTATTGAAAGGAATTATGGGAGGAGCCGCAGCCGTATTGAATCTGGGGGGCCCAAGCCAGTCCTTGCCCATCTTCCCTCTATCTTGCTGTGTTTGTTTTGGTGATTGTGGCTTTGTAGTTCACTTGTTTCACACTGAAATACAAAATGGAGGGGGAAACCACAGAAAATACTGCCGGGTAGATGGCAGACAGCATGGAACTGCTGAGAAAATGCATGTCCACCTTCAGAAAGCCTTGATACCCGATAGAACATTATGTTTGGAGCCACCCACATTCTCTCTGCCTCCTTGGAGTTTGGCTCTCTGGTGTGGAGGGTAAATGTGGCTCACAGCAGGCTATTCTCTTTTTTTGGTTGTTTATTATTTTTCTTTATTTCTACGCAGTTCCCCCTTTTATTCGGATTCTTCTTTCGCAAGACTCATATGGAAATATATTTCCCATGATTGTACATGTGTAGCCTATATTGGTTGGCTGCTTGGTGGGGGAGGAGTGAAAAGTTTGGAACTTAAAATGAATGTTGAAAAGCGTCTTTATGTTGAGATGTGGGAATAGGGGGATAGAGATCCCCTCTGCTCGGAGAGGCAGGTCCAAATGGGAAAAAAGTCTCTAGAACCCTGAAATTTGTGGCAAAAAGAAAGTTTTATTGTTCACTAAGAAGCTCTCTCATGAGGAAGTTTACAAAGAGTGTGTAAATAGACCCCTGTTTTATGTGTAAATCTTGGACGTATGACAATGATATCTGAAATCATTTTGAAGGCTTTTTTCCCAGACTCTGGAATTTCCGGAAAGGGATCGGGGACACCGCCAAAAGATCAATGGAGGATGATTTGACCAAGATCTCCAATTGAATGACGTTGCTTAACTTGGGAAGGACTTGTCTGGGAAAGTATGCTTTTTCCCAGACTTTTCAGTGTCTGAGACTCCAAATCTAGTTTTACGGTTCACTCCCGTCATTTCCCCCCTCAAATTCATTTGGGGTAAAGGGGCGAAGGTCTCATTCTTCTATAATTGCTTCGAGCTGACGAGGGTTGTAGACATAGCCCTAAGTTCCCCCGGGGTTGGGGGGGGGGGAATCGGGATCTGAAGACGCATCAGCATCCAAGGGGTGTTGTGTGTCCCAATCGGTCGTCCCACAATCTCCATGCTGAATGAGCAGTTGAAAATTCGTACCTTGGAGCCTGGAGGGAAAAAATCTCAAGAGCAGTTTAAAATGCAGGAGCCTGATATGAGTAAAAAAAAAATTAATCATGAGGAGTGAGTTAGTATAGTAGTTATTAGAGACCACAGCCAGGAACCCCACCCAGAGGAAGACTGGGGGTGGGGAGGAGGTGAGGAGTTTCTCACAAATGTCTTGCCTCCAACAGCTTTCCCTACATTATGTGGCGATGGTAGTTCATGGCGGCAGTAAGGTTGGCGAGAAAATCCTCCTGTTCTAAGTATTCCGACCAGGGAACTAGCTTTGCTGAGACATTCCTTAAGAACCAAAGAATTTTTTCCCAAAATCCTCGCTTCTGTCTACTTGAAGGGGTGGGGGCTGTGTCTGAGGTTCTAGCATTATATACAGTGAAAGGAGCCCTTAAGTGGCCTAGAGTGCAAGCTCCATAGTGCTTGAAAGGTGTTAAGCAACGGGTGGAGAGAATTACAGGTGAGGGAGGGTCCCAATCAGAGGCATTCCTCTTAACAGGAACCTTGGAAATATTGAAAAAGAATGGAGCATTTACTTTACAGAGAAAAGCATATCCCTTTGGCGCACAGAGGGTACCCGAGGTCAGCTTCTGTAGCCGTCTCCTGGTTGCCCGTCCCCAAGGATGACTGTAGTTACATGACATTCTATCGATCACAATGTGAGTTTTCAGGAGCTTGTGAAGAAGCTTCAAGGAAGGTGCTGCGGAAGCACTGTGGGCGGGTTTGCCAGGATAAGCCCGGAATGGATGCCCCACAGTTACTCTTTGGGGAGGTCCAGAGTCATAGGTGCATCTAGCCCGAGACCCACCTCTGCAGCTGGTACAAGTTGCCGAGGTGAAATTGCGGCAGGCTCGAGAGGGGTCACACTCGCTTGCACCCACAGTGTTGGTGGTACAAGTCAGTGTCCCCACATCAGGGATGTCAACGTGGCCATTATGGGCCACGGTGACAACCACTGTCTCTGTGTTTTGGTGATGTGTAAATAGGAGATCTTTCCCAGCCAGAAAGCAGGGGGCAGTCGGGTCAGAGGAGTTCCCCTGCGGGGTAGCTAGTACAAATGGAGTGGCGTCCAGGGACGAGATGGTGACCCGTGGGAATGGGACCTTTGCAAAGAATGCATAAGGCCGCATCTGTGGGCCACCTTGGGGGTGTTGGTGGCACACCCAACAATCCTGGACCCCCCCATTACCCACAGAGTCCCCTAGTCTGGCCAGGAAGTTGTCTCCCCACTGGCGAGGGCCCACAGAGGAAGACCAGCAAAGCTGGAGAGAGAGTATCAGGAGGAGAGTCCTCATGGTGATAAAGGAAGGAAGGAGATTAGAGTGAGAGAGAGACAGACGATTTCACCCTTCTTTCTCCAGAGTTTTTTCAGGCTTCTTGTGGAAGAGAAACTTCAGGTCGGGCTTACAGGAATATCCTGAGGTATCTGAAAGAGAGGCAATAGGCAGCATTTTGAATCCTAGAAATATGACTCCAGCTGGGGGACCCTTCCAGTCTGACTGATGTTGGAATGGTCAGAACGAGCTTGTAGGGGCCTTTGCACTTTACACCTAGGGGGGCAGACCCCTGGGGCTTCTAGGTTTTTAAGTACACCATGTCCCCAGGATTTACAGGAGAGGCCACCTGACCATGAGCATCTGTAGGTTGAGGAAGACGCTCGTTTGCATATGCAGAAAGGGCCTTCTGAACTGCACCGAGCCTTGTGGCAAACTGAGTGACCAGACGCTGTTGCGGGTCTACAGGAATATCAGTGGTCAGAAAAGGCTGTCCATACAGGAGTTCAAAAGGGCTCAGCTTAATGTTCTTCCAAGGGGAGATTCGGACGCTAAGCAGTCCTAATGGGAGACTCTTTATGCATTGCTCTCCAGTCTCTAAGCACAGTTTAGTGAGGACTCCTTGAGAGTGTGGTTCGTTTTCTCCACCTTCCCAGAAGCCTGAGGACAACAAGCAGAGGGCAGGTGGTAGGGGATTTTGAGTGCTTTGGCTGGGAAGTAAAGGCCGGCCCATTGTCTCTCTGTAAGGAGCTAAGTAGGTCAAAATGAGGTATGATCCCTTTTAGTAAGCATTGTGACACCTCCTGAGCCTTCTCAGTCCTGGAAGGAAATGCTTCTACCAACCGGGATGATACAGGAGCTGCAAAGGGCAAAATCATCCTTAAAAGTCTCCATCTAGACTGCCAGAGTCACTTCCCACTCTAAATAGTGATCCCAGCATCTTTTCCCACTCTACAGCCAATGATCTTCTATAACTTACTTCACTAAAACTAAGGAGGCCTCAGTCGCCATATCTGTACAATGAAGCTGGTGATGCACATGACATTCAGAGTGCCGTCTCTCTGTTAAGGTCTCTGAGGCAATGAGATTATAATTCACTTCAACAGATATTGATGGATCTCGTCCCCATATACCTGTTACTACTGTGTCAAGTGTGGGGACAAAGAAGCTCTGCCACTTCTGGAATCGTACAACATGGAAAGGCAAGCTGGGGATTAAAAGACATAGAGCAGGGGGAGTTCTAGCATTAAAAAACACTAAACTAAAAAAATGAATAAATAAAAATCAATCATATTAATTTAATTATCAATGAAACTAACAATCAATTTGCTAAATGTATCATTCATTAAACTGATAGATTAATACATTAATTATGAATGGCCATCTACACCCAGAGAGAGGACTGTGGAAATTGAGGGTGGTTCACAACAAAGAATTCTCACTCTGTTGTTGTTTGCTTGCATTTTATTTTCTTCATCTTTTTGTTCTGGTTGGATTTGGTTTTTCTTATACAACAAGATAATTGTATAAATGTGTATGCAAATATTGGATTTAACATATATTTCTACCATGTTGAACATATATTGGCCTACTTGCCATCTAGAGGAGAGAAGTGGGAAACAGGAACACAAGGTTTTGCAAAGGCTACTGTTGCAGAATTATCCATGCATATGTTTTGAATAATAAAAAACTTTAAGAAAAAAATAGAAAAAAAGAAATTGCATCTAATGTGATGATATGAAAGGGAAAAAAAGCATTTATAGGTTGAAAAGGGATTGTATTGGGAAAAGAAGAAAAGGGAGCTATGATGGGATAAATTAGATCCCATGGAGACTTACTACAATCAAGAGAAAGAAGAGAAGAGGATCAGCTCCCTGATATCATCCTTTCCCCTCCAGTGTAACTGAGGCAGCAAAAAAGGAAGATTCATACTGGACATAAGTAGACCTGTTAGTCCTCTTTTCCCTCTCTCCAAGGTATCAGGGGCAGGACCAGGAATGGGAAGGCAGTGGGCCCAGAAAAGGCATTCGACTCCTTGCTTTGCTCCTGTTGGGCCTCAGAGGAAGCTAGGATGAACAAACAGCTCTCAGTTACCCAGAGAACTGCAGCATGGCAGAGTGAAGCCTGGAATCCACTGGAGCTTTCCCAGTTTCCCTTGAAAACCACATGAAATCAAGTTGCCCACTATCATGATTACTATTCAATACTGTATTTGAAATGTTGGCTTTAGCAATAAGAGAAGAAAAAGAAATTAAAGGAATTAGAGCAGGTAATGGGGAAACAAAATTATGACATGAAACAAAAAGGGGGCAGAAGGTATACTCAGAGAATCCTAGAGAACTAAAAAGAAAACGATTACAAACTATTAACTTTAGCAAAGTTGCAGGATGCAAAATGAATCCATGTAAATCATCAGCATTTCTATGTCACCAACAAAGTCCAGCAGTAAGATATACAAGGAGACAACCCTCCATTCTGCCATGACTCCTTCACCCCCAAGCCTCGGATGAACTTGTATACAGACCCTCCCAACCACATCCTATGTGGAGAAGGCCAGCAACAGCTTCTCCCTCTTTTCCTTTTTCATTCTAAAACCTCTCCCCTTTCCCCTCCAGGTATTCCGAGGCAGCCAACAAAACAGTAGTTGCTTACCTCACACAAGAACTTGGGTTAGACTCCTTTCAAACATGTCCAGCTCTCCAAGGCTCCAGCAGACTAGAGAGAGAGAAAGGGGGTGGGAGGGGAAATCAGTAGTGTGCTAAGGAAGAGCAAGCAGCCTATCAAAAAAGCACATCTTGTGCAGGAGCCATTTAGCAAGGGACATGGTATTCCTCTGGGTCCTCCTCGAGTTTCCTTGTACTCATTCTCTATGCTGTGCTAGGAACATCATGTTCATACCAGTTATTCCACAGCCATAAATAGAATGCACATTTTTGGTAAAAAAAATTTTCAAGAGAAAGGTAAAGTTACTCTCTGTCTCTTAGTTTAACTTTTTCAAAATCAGGAACCGTCACTGCAGAACATAAAATCCTTATTTTACAATTAGTAGACTTAATAAAGTATTTCTTCCTATTATAAACATAATCTCTTTTAGATAAGCAGATTGAGAATGGAAGGCAGGGGAGCCAACACAAATTATTTTAGCTTTAGAATCCTGGTTTCCACTTCCTGAGAACATATTTTCACAAGTATATTTCTTAATACAAAAATGTATATTTAGAGGGCAACAAATATTTTTAAGCTGGGAAGGAAGCCACGCTTGTATACTGTTTTTTCAGATTGAACAACTGATTTAGAAGGTTTAGGCATGGGGGAATTAATTATAGCTCCTAGAGAGCCAATAATTGAAAACAATGACGTATAAAGTCCAAGCTAGCTCACTGGAGGGCCTCAGGATCAGTCAGAGTCAGGATCAATCAAAGTCCTTGGTCTTTAGGGGGAGAAGTGAAGGCGGCAGGCAAGCTGCCACTAGGCTTGCCAAAGAGGTCTCCTGGATTCTGGAGTCCAGAGTCTCCAGCCCCTCTCCTCTTTGTCCTGCAGCCATGTGACCCTGACCTCTCTCCCTCAGCCCTCCAATCCTTGCCTACTATTACCTCACCACCAAACATTCAGCAAGTGCCAATCATAAGGAAAGCCATCACCTTACCGTATCATATAAGTATATGCTTATAGAGCCATTACCTCACAGCAAATAGATAATTAGCATCAATTACTCTGCGGTCTGATTCAAGCACACCTTTTCAGAGTTTCAGCCCTCTATATTACACCTGCTGTGGGCAGCAAACCAGCCCCAAGGGACCCCTGGAAAACTGCCAATCCAGGATACCTGCCAGCCTACTGCCTGATATGAGGAAGACAACAACAAGAAGGGAGTGTTGTATAAGGGCAACTAAGGCAACATCTTGCTATAAGTAAGACACCAAATAAAAAGGGCAATGGCAATCAGAGCTAGCCCCTGCTGTGGAAACCCAGGGTTGATGGTGGAATGTAGAAATACTTGCCTTCTACCTTCCTATAACATTCCTACCTCCAATCGCAGCTTTCCCAGCTTCCCTTTCAGACAGGGCAAGCACCTGCTAATGAGACAGGCCTGCCACACTGCCCGATTGCTGGCACAGCCCCCACATTTCACCCCTTCCCCCCGGAGTTCAAGGACACAGAATGATCAGGAACAACAATGCTTCGCCTTCCACTTACCACCACCACCTTCTGCTGTTGCTTCCAGGCACCTAGGAACAATGGCGGGCAACTCAGCTGTTCCCAGCAGTCTGAGCCTTTTTCTGCGATAGGGGACATGGCCTAGACCCTTGTAGCTCTCTGTGCTCTTCTGCATAAATGCCCTGCAATACGGCCTCCCCAAGCAAAAGTCACAGCAGTCCCAGCAACACACTCAGAATAAAATGGAGGCACAGCTGGCTAGTGGACCTCATTCTCCCTCTCACAACAAGCTCAGAAAAGCCAATTAACATTACTTGCTTTGACTTTCCTTCTTGCACCATGTAGGTGTAAGAATAGCTCTCAAGGTACCCAGAGACTTCATTAATTCGTGTCGGAAAGATGTCGGCCATGGAGGCTCCCCTAGGAGCAGTGTGATTTACCAATTCCCTATTCATTGAGACGCCACAAGACTTTGAGCTGTTGTTCAAAAATGAGACTCTGAAGACAACACCAAACTTGTCCATCGACCTCAGGGCTCATAAATATCTGAAGAATCCGAGGCTAACTGAGCACTCACTCACGGCATTACGCGTCATCCTGGGAAAGGGAACGCAGGCATCCTGCCTTTGCTCTCCTCAAGCTGTTTTCTTATAGTTGTCATGGTTAAAATTGGAGGTGAAATACTCTCTTTTAGCGCTGAAATATATCTGAACTGAGGAGTTTATTATTATTATTATTAATTTTATCCTTTGGCTAATTTAAGTATATTAAAACTAAGTTTTACTCATGTTTCTCAGCTTTAAATCACAGGCATTTTGGCACATACCTTTTCTTCCCTGACACTGTAAGAGTCTCTAAAACCAAGAGACACGCAAACCATTTATGGAAATGTATGAAACAATCCATTTTCTTTCAAAAAAAGAGGAAGGTAAAACATATCCTCATGTCTATTGCAGCGTCAATACTGGACTTGATAAGCACATATTTTCTGGCTCCTTTAGTGTTTTCCTGACTCTACTTACTTCATTTGGCACCAGTGCATACCAGTTTTTGCGTGTGAGGGTGTGTGTGAGGGGGTGTGTGTGTCTCTGTGTGTGTATGTCTCTGTGTGTGTGTGTGATTGTGTGTGTGTGTCTCTGTGTGTGTGAATCTTAGTTCCTATAGTACGGATACTATATATTGATGTGCCACAATGCCTTCGCTCATCCCCCAAATGCTAGGCATCCACTTTGTTTCAGTTTGTTTGCCACCACAAAAAAATACGACTCTAAGTATATTGGTCTACAGATACCCTTTCTTTTTGTGTTTGACCTCCCGGAGTGTTTGCCTAGCATTAGAATCTCTAGATCCAAGGCTATGGTGGGTTTAGAAACTTTCTCCACATAATTCCAATTTGTTTTCCTGAACGGTTAGAACACCAGCTGCTCCACCAAGAGGGTCATTCACATGCCAGCTTGCCTATAGTAGTATTACTTTAAAAACCTATTCCATTTTCTAAAAGTTTCTATGAATAGAATGATCTCATCCCATGATCACATCTATGTAAGCAGCTCCTAGGGCAAGAATTTACCCTGTCATGATAGACTGGCAACTCTTCTGGACTTTTATTATCTTAGAATTGTCTGAGGCATTAAAAAGCTACGAGTTACTGTAGCAGATAGATACATATCTCTATATAAATATATATGTATATATACACGTATATACAAAAATATATATGTACACACACACATATATATGTACACACACACACATATATATATATATATATATATATATATATATATATATATACATACACAGAGAGAGAGACAGAGAGAGGGAGAGAGACAGACAGACAGATATGGGGGGAGGGGAGAGAGAGAGAGAAAAGGAGGGAGGAAGAGAAAGAGATATCACAGGCAGGACATAAATTCAAGTCTTCCTAACTTTAAGAATGAATGTCATCTTCCCATACCATCTTTAGCAGCTCCTACGAATTTTTAATCATGATAGGACCCGGCAAACTCTTTGGACTTTAATCTTGAATCTTGTTAAATTAAAAAGCATGGGTTCTGTAAAGCAATGTCATTACCTATTTTAGAAACAGAATTCTTTATTACCAAACATTTAAATGTGGGCCAAAATGAATAATTTTATTAAAATTTATAATAAATAAGAGAAAAAAAAGACAGATGACAAAGGGAGGGAGAGGAAGGAAAAGGAAGAGAAAGAATACCCAACTAAATTGCTTAATTTAGAATATACTTTTTGTACTCTCTCTCATATTTTCTTGATTTTTCTGTATGGAAGGCCTGTGTTTTCTTGAAACATTGATAATAGAAAAAAGTTAATAAACAAGGTTTACCTTATTTGGAAAGGCTTCCATTCTCAAGCAAAGGGGTGTTTGGGGCAGAAGGAGGAAGGAGAGAATCTGAAGCTCACATTTAAAAAAAAATGAATGCTAAAAATGTTTCTATATATGACAGTGGAAAAATTTAATCCTACATTAAAACAGATACTTAATAAAATATAGTATGGCTGAGACTAGGTCCCTGGTACCTTAGAAGTCACTACTAAAGCTTTCCCAAGTGGATCTTTGCTTCCCTTAGGGAAGTGTCTATGTCCTGGCCTCTCTGTCCCTTGGAAAAGTCCATTTACCTAGCTTAGCCCTGATTCCCACCAGGGGTTATGTTCATCCCAGCAAAAACAAAAAAAAGGAGAAGACCTTGTCCCAATTTTCATCATAGTCCTGTGGATAGTGGTCATCTATAATACCTTTAATACATATCTGTGAGAAAGGGACTTGTTTCCCTCCAGTACCTACTTCCTTCCACTGACTTTACTAAACAAACTGAGAATAGTAAGTTTATGTTAACTATAAGAGTCTTGCTTTATATTAGACATCAACTTTCATCATCGATGACAGGGCTAATTTGCAATCTGATTTCCAATTACTAAAGCACCTAGTTCCTTCTCACTGTAAGTCAAAAGGCAACCCTTTATAGGGAATTCTACAAATCATATTCACTCTAATTATAATGCATTTGGATTACAAGTTGTTGCATTACAATTAGACTAAAGGTCCCACAGAGGGTGACCATGAATATGTACTTGAGTTGGTGAATTCCATTTTGGCATCCTTTAGAATGGTCAACCTTGAAAGAGTTTTTTTACCAAAGTTTAATGGAAAGTTTGTTATTGACTTTGTTACTTTTAACTAGGGTAAGTTTTATCAGCTCTGATTCTTACCATATAAGTCTGTTCCACGGTGGTCCTTCAGAATCAGACTAAAAAGAAACCTGATTTGCCTTACATTTCTTTAAATAACTATTAGTTGAATTTGAAATAGAAAGTTGACACATTAGAGAATGTCCTTCTCCTCTTCAGCCATCTTTTCCTAATTAATCGTGTTTTTTCCTCACTGGGAGAGGGGGAGGAAGGGAAGGAGGAAGAGAGGAGAAAAGAGAGAGAGAGAGAGAGAGAGAGAGAGAGAGAGAGAGAGAGAGAGAGAGAGGAGAGACTCAGAGAGACAGGAGACAGAGAAAACAGATATAGAGGGAAAAAAGAAAAATATGAGGGAGGGAGGGAGGGAGAAAATGAGATCCAGAGAGAGTGCAAGCAAAAGAGAACAAGAGAGAGTGCAAGCAAAAGAGAGCAAGAGAACAAAAGAGCATATGAACAAAAAGAATGAAACAAAGTCAGGGAATCTTAGAGAAATTTAGAAAAAGAGAGAGAAACAGATGGATAGATGGAGACAGAGACAGAGAAAGTGACAGAGAAAAGAGAGCAAGAATGAAAAAAGACTGAAAAGAGAAGAAGATCAGAGGATGGAGAAACAGAAAAAGACAGAGACAGGAAAAGAATCAGAAGGAAATAAGAAAGACAGAGACAGAGACAGTAAGAGAAAGCAAAAGAGTCACAGGTTTGTGGATTTGTTTTTTCTATAATTTTCTATTAATTTATTTCCATTAATTTTAATAATCTAATTAAAAGTAAATAATCATTTATTACATTTGTTAATGTTCTTATTAATTTTATTTATCAAAGTGTCAATTAAATTCTTCACTAATATAACATAAATTTTATACATTAATTCATTAAATTTCACTAATCAATCCATTAATTAACTAATTTTGCTAAATAATAATTATTTTAATACATGTATCAGTATATTTAATATGAATTTTGTCAGTAATTGATTACTTTTATTAATTAATTTACTTAGTATTCAACAGCAGAACCAGGAGGATTCAAAAGCATGTGTTCCAATGCCTCATCTAGGGCTCATTGGAGCCTAAGTCACAATGTTTGATGATTTGGTTTTTTATTCATTTTTAAAATAATTTAATTAGTAATCATTAACTTTATTAATGAATTCTTCAATTTTATCAATTTATTAATTAATCCAGTCAATTTGCTATTAATTAATTTTATTATCTTGAATAAATTTTATTAATTTACTAACTTATTCGATGCCGTGAGGAAGACACCAACTAAAAAGGCCTTTGAAATGGCACAAGGTACCCCTGCTTGTGAAATACACCAAACCTAAGGGACCCTGGAAAATGCCATCCACGAAACCAACTGTGTGCAAGACACCAAAGAAAAGGGGACGTTGGAAAATGGAAACCAAAGTTACCTCCTGCAATAGGCAACACACCAAATGCAAGGGACCCTTAGGAAACTGCCAATCTACAAAAACAACAAGGCTACTCCTGCTGTGAGCAAGATAGCAAATAATAATAACCTGAGAAAATCGTACATTAAAAAATACTGCAAGAAGGTAAATGGAAGTTAATGACTATGTGATGTGAAGAATTGGTCAAATAAATTTAAAAAGAAGGGAAAATGGAAGAATATATAAAATATGAGCAAAACAGCCAACCTGGAATACAGATGTAGAAGAGACAATTGAAAATTATTGGTCTCCCTGAGAGACAGGGAAAAAACAAACAAACATAGAGCCTGGATAACATTGTTTAAGAGATTCTCAGGTATACCAGGTTGAATAATAGCAGAGGGAAAATTTGAATGTTCCATCTAAAGGATTTCCACCTCTAAATAGTGACCCCGGGATCTTTTTCCCACAGTACATCCAATGATCTTCTATGATTTAGTTCACTGACTGAAGAGGCCTCAGTTTTCCTATCTGTAAAATGAAGCTGATGATGTACATGACATTCAAAGTCTCTCTTTTAAGGTCTATAATGTGGTGAGATCATAATTCAATTAAAGAAAATTTTATGGCTCCAGTCCCCATGTACCTAACTACTGTGTCAAATTGGGGGGGCAAAGAAGCTCTGCCCCTTGTAGAAAAATACAACATGAAAAAGCAAACTGCAGATTAAAAGACATGTAGCAGGGGAGTTCTAGCATTAATGAAATCAGCAATCCTCAAAGTATCAAAAAAGAGATTATTTCTGTTTATAAATTAAAATGACAAGACATGGCCCTTGCTCTCCAGATAACAAAGGGGAAATGGCACATATTTAAGCCTTAATATATATTCCAAATATTCATAATGCCATCTTGGGGCAGTTGTTTTGTAAATCTGAAAATGTCTTTTTTTTTTCAATTGGACTTTTGTCATATTTTAACGTAGTTCATTTTTTCTTTACTTGCAGAAACCTATTTTGATTTCTTCTTTTTATTTCCTTGGACATAACATTTTAATTCATGTGTAATATGATATATTGTACAGTGTTTGGGAATTCTTGAGATTGGGAACTATTTCCTAAGATGAAATAAGTACATTTTAGAGAAAATAAATACTTGTTAATTGAAAAAATCCTTTCCCCCTTTTAAACTTATGTACCCCTCTTGTATCACGATGCTCACCCTCTTTATAATCCCTCCCTCCCTTTGAGTCTTTTCCTTCCTTCCCTTTTATTACTCTTTTTTTTCCCTTTTCCTCTCCCCCGTTTTTAATGAGGTGAGAGAATTTTCTAAAACAAATGTCAATTATTTTTCTTTGAGCCAACTCTTGATGAGAGTAAGATTCACACAATGTCCCTCCCTCTAAATTCCCTCAGATATGATAAGTTTCCTTTCCCTTTGTGGATGGGTTTCCTTTGGGAGGCAAGAATAACAAGCATAATCTGCGGTTATTAGGGATGGCAGGAAATACAGATTTAGTAATTTAACAGTAAATGGAATGGGATGAACTCCCCATAAAGAGGAGGCAGATAGCAGACTGGATCAAAAGTCAGAACCTACAATATGTTGTTTAAAGAAACACATTTAAAGTAGGAGATAATTTAGAGTAAAGGTAAAAGGCTGGAAAATCTATTATGCTTCAGGTGAAGTCAAAAGTAGGTAGCTATCCTTATCTCAGACGCAAAAAGCAAAAATTGATCTAATTAAAAGAGATAAGGAAGGAAACTATATCTTGCTAAATGAAGCGATATCAGTATTAAACTTTGCACCAAGTGGTATAGCATCTAACTACCTAAAGGAGAAGTTAAGAGAGTTACAAGAAGAAATAGACAGCAAAACTCTAATAGCGGGAGACCTCAATCTTGCACTCTCAGATTTAGATAAATCAAATCACAAAACAAATAAGAAAGAAATTAAAGAGGTAAATAGAATATTAGAAAAATTAGGTATGTTGGATCTTTGGAGAAAATTGAATGGAGATAGAAAGGAATATACTTTCTTCTCAGCAGTTCATGGAACCTATTCAAAATTGACCATGTATTAGGACATAAAGACCTCAAAATTAAATGCAAGAAAGCAGAAATAGTAAATGCTTTTCAGATCATGATGCAATAAAAACACATTCAACAAAAAGTTAGGGGAAATAGACCAAAAGCATTGGAAACTAAACAATCTCATCTTAAAGAATGATTGGGTGAAGAGCAAATTATAGATACAATTAATAATTTCACTAAGATAATGACAAGATGAGACATCATACCAAAATTTGTGGGATGCAGCCAAAGCGGTAATAAGAGGGAATTTTATATCCTTAGAGGCTTACTTGAATAAAAACAGAGAAAGAAAAGATTAATGAATTGGGCTTGCAACTAAAAAAATTTTAAAAGACCAAATTAAAAAACCCCAATCAAATACTAAATTGGAAATTTAAAATTAAAAGGAGAAATTAAAAATATTGAAAGTAAAAACTATTGAACTAATTAATAAACTAAAAGTTGGTTCTATGAAAAGCCAATAAAATAGATAAGCCTTTGAAATCTGATTAGAAAAAGGAGGGAGGAAAATGAAATTAGTAGTCTTAAAATGAAAAGGGAGAACTTTCCACCAATGAAGAGGAAATTAGAGAAATAATAAGGAGTTATTTTTGCTCAACCTTTATGCCAATAAATTTGATAACCTAAGTGAAATAGATGACTACCTCCAAAAATATAGACTTCCCAGACTAACAGAGGAGGAAGTAAACTGCTTGAATAGTCCCATTTCAGAAAAAGAAATAGAACAGGCAATTAAACAACTCCCTAAGAAAAATCCCCAGGACCAGATGGATTTACATGTGAATTTTACCAAACATTTAAAGAACAATTGGCCCCAATGTATATATAAATTATTTGATAAAATAGGAATAAAGGAGTCCACCAAATTCCTTCTAGACACAGACATGGTACTGATACCTAAACCAGGTAGGCTGAAAACAGAGAAAGAAAATTATAGACCAATCTCCCTAATGAATATTGATGCTAAAATCTAAAAAGATATTAGCAAAAGACTACAGAAAATCATCTCCAAGATAATACACTATGATCAAGTAGGATTTATACCAGGAATGCAGGGCTGGTTCAATATTAGAAAAACTATCAATATAATTGGCCATGTTAATAACCAAATTAACAAAACCATATGATCATCTCAATAGATGCAGAAAAGATTTGATAAAATCCAACATCCATTCCTATTAAAACACTTGAGAGTATAGGAATAAATGGACTTTTCCTTAAAATAATCAGCAGCATCTATTTAAAACCATCAGTAACATCATATGTACGGAGACAAACTGCAACCATTCCCAATAAGATCTGGAGGAAACAAGGTTGCCCACTATCACCGTTACTATTTAATATTGTATTAGAAACGCTAGCTATAGAATAAGAGCTGAGAAAGAGATTAAAGGAAAAGAATAGGAATGAGGAACCAATTATCACTTCTTGCCGATGACATGATGGTATACTTAGAGAACCCCAGGGATTCTACTAAAAAGTTATTAGAATAATCCACAACTTTAGCAAGTTGCTGGTTAAAAAAACCCACATAAGTCATCAGCAGTCTATATATCACTAACAAATCCAACAGTCAGAGTTACAAAAGAGAAATCCATTTAAAGTAATACGATAATATAAAATATTTAGGAATCTATCTGCCAAGGGAAAATCAGAAACTTTATGAGCAAAATTACAGACCACTTTTTCACACAAATTAAGTCTGATCTAACCAATTGAAAATATTAAATGCCTTGGATAGGGCGAGCAAATAATAAAGATGACAATATTACCAACTAATCTTATTTATTTAGCCTATACCAATCAGAGTCCCAAAAACTATTTTAATGACCTAGAAAATAAAACAAAGTTCATATGGAAAACAAAAGATCAAGAATTTCAAGGGAATAATGAAAAAAATCAAATGATGGTGGCTTAGCTGTACCAGATCTAAAATTATATTTATAGACCAGCAGTTACCAAAACCATTTGGTATTGGCTAAGAATAGATTAGTTGATCAGTGGAATAGATTAGGTTCAAGGGATAAAACAGTCAACAAATAAGAATCTAGTCTTTGAAACCCAAAGATCCCAGCTTTTGGGATAAGAACTTACTGTTTGATAAAAATTGCTGGGAAATTGGAAACTAATATGGCAGAAACTAGGCATTGATCCATACTTAACACCGTACACCAAGATAAAGTCAAAATGGGTTCATGACCTAGGAAAAGAATGAAATATTAATAAATTAGAGGAACACAGGATAGTTTACCTCTCAGACCTGTGGAAGAGGAAGATCTTTATGACCAAAGAAGAACTAGAGATCATTACTGATCACAAAATAGAAAATTTGATTATACCAAACTGAAAAAGTTTTGACAAACAAAACAATGCAGACAAGATTAGAAGGGAAGCAAAACTGGAAAATATTTTTACAGTCAAAGGTTGATAAAGGCCTAAAATATATGAGAATTAACTCTAATTTATAAAAATCGCCATTCTTCAATTGAAAAATGGTCAAAGGATATGAACAGACAATTTAGATGAAGAAATTGAAACTATTTCTAGTCATATGAAAAGATGCCCAAGTCATTATTAATCAGAGAAATGCAAATTAAGACAACTCTAAGATACTACTACACACCTGTCAGATTGGCTAAGATGAAGGAAAATAATGATGATTGTTGAGGATGCGGGAAAACTGGACATTGATGCATTGTTGGTGGAGGTGAATGAATCCAACCATTTTGGAGAGTACTTGAACTATGCTCAAAAGTTATCAAACTGTGCATACCCTTTGATCCAGAGTGTTACTTACTGGATTATATCCCAAGAGATTATAAAGAAGGGAAAGGACCTGTATGTGCACGAATGTTTGTGACAGCCCTTTTGTAGTGGTTAAAAACTGGAAACTGAATGGATGTCCATCAGTTGGAGAATGGCTGAGTAAATTGTGGTATAAGAATATTATGGAATAACTGTTCTGTAAGAAATGACCAACAGGAGGATTTCAGAAAGGCCTGAGAGACTTATAAGAACTGATGCTGGAGTGAAATGAGCAGACCAGGAGATCATTATATACTTCAACAACAATACTATATGATGACCAGTTCTGATGGACCAGGCCATCCTCAGCAACGAGATCAACCAAATCATTTTTAATGGAGCAGTAATGGAACGAACCAGCTATGCCCAGAAAACAACTCTGGGAGATGACTAAAACCATTACATTGAATTCTAATCCCTATATTTATGCCCACCTGCATTTTTGATTTCCTACAAGCTAATTGTACAATATTTCAGAGTCTGATTCTTTTGTACAGCAAAATAACGTTTTGGTCATGTATACTTATTGTTATCTAATTTATATTTTAATATATTTAACATCTACTGGTCATCCTGCCATCAAGGGGGGGGGGGGGTAAGAGGTAAAAAATTGGAACAAGAGGTTTGGCAATTGTTAATGCTGTAAAGTCACCCATGCATATATCCTATAAATAAAAGGCTATTAAATAAAAATAAAAAAAAGAGAGAGAGTTCTAGTGAGGGGAGCAGGTATACTCTTTCTCTCCTCCTTAGCAGCCCTATGGTGCCTGCATGCACAAGCCATTAACAATCATACAAAAACAAAAAGAAAGTTTTTTCAAAAAAAAAAAAAAAGAAAAAGAAAAAATCCTTTCAAAATAAATGCCCTTCCTTAAAAACAAAGTTGCCCTCTATCCCATCTGGAAAGAGATCCCAGAAAGAAGGCCCTAAGAAACATGGTTGCAAAACTCCAAAATGATGACCTCAAGGAAAAAGAACTGCAAGCTCCCAGAAAGGAAAACATCAACCCAAGAGTTGAGGAGCCACAGTCAGGGTCACCCAGGATATGGAGGCATCTACAGCAAAGGGTGGGAGCCCTGCAATACCATATTTCCCAAGGCAATGGGCCTGCCCTTTGACAAGCAAGAAGCCACTGCCCAGGGATCCATCATCCTTTGGGTTCAGAGAGAGCTTCAATGGACAAAGGGATTGTGATTAGTTCCTCCTGAAAAAGACCAGAACTTAAACAGCAACACTGATCTTTAAACAACCCTAGAAAGCAAACAGGAAAGAAAATGAAAACATAGGAATTAAGGGAAAATTGCTTTCCCACATGAGAAAAATGATGCTTGTAGTTCTGAGAGCTTTGAGGTCAAAGAGAAGGGGGTGAGAAATTGTTTGAGGGATGACATTAAAAAAATTGGGTTGAAAAGGAGGTATTGGGGGAGAAAGGAAAGCAAGATGGGATAACTAGATCCATGGAGACTTATCACAATAGAAAGAAGGAAAGGACACCTCCAAACATCATCATAAAAAATGGAAACCTGGCTACCCAGCTTCAGCACACCCAGGAAATGGCAAAGAAGACCTAGGACCCAGTGGGTCCATCCAAAGAGAGGGTCTCCTCAGATCATAAGAAAGCCAAGCTGTAATGCTTACAAGGAACCATGGAAGTTCACAGCAATTCAAATGGAAGAAACCTGAGAAATCAAGGGGCTTTCAGGACTCCTGCCAGCTAGCAGAGGGACAGCCAGAGAGCCTAAGAGGAAAGAAGAAGGAGAAAGAGAGAAAGGAACAGCAGAAAACATCAAGAAAAGAAAGAGAGAAGACAACAAAAGAGACAAGAGAGAAAAGATAGTAAAAAAGAGAAAGAGGAGAAGAAGAGACAGACAGACAGTAGAGAGAACAGGGACAGAAAAATGGATCAAGAGAGAAAGTAAAAGAAAGAGGAAAGAAGAGAGACAGAGAGAAAGTGAGAGAGGGAAGGAGGAGAAGGAGGAGAAGGTGGGGAGAGGGGAGAGACAGAGAAGAGAGAAAGAGACAATGGTCAGTGATCCAAGACAATGCCCACAGACTTTGGAAAGAAATCCATCTGCATCCAGAAAGACCTAAGGAGACTGATAAATCAAGACACACTACGTCACTTTCTTCTGTTTTGTTTTAATTCCCATGGCTTTCCTTTGCTCTGATTTTACCCCAAACAAGATCATAAAGCAATTGGTGTTAAAATAAGAAAAATAAAAATAAATTAACCAAAAATGTAATATATAAAAGCATAAAATTAATTACCTAAAAACTTTATAATAAAATGATAAACTATTAAATTAATTATTATTAATACAGTTAAATTAAATGATTAATGAATTCAATTAATTAATACAAAGTGAAATTTCATTTGACTAGATAATTAGCTGACTGACAAATTAATGAAATGAATTAGTAATTAATGAATTTAATTGGTGATTAATTATTTGAAATTAATGAAATAAATTACAAATCTAATATTAATTTATTTATTTATAGGAACTTTCCCATGGTTTTTCCTTCTTTGCACTGATTTTTTCTCAGGACATGATTATAAACGTTTTAAAAGAAAAAAAAGAGAAAATAAAATAAATCATTCAACAAATTTAATTAAAATTAATCATGAAATTAATTACTAACAGATTAATCATCATAGGTTCATAAATTGATTGAATCAATCATTAGTTAACCAATCAATTGATTAATAAATTTATTATAATTTATTTTGGCCTGATGATGATTTAATTAACTGTGAATTAAATTAGGGTAACGATAAAATTAATTGGTGATTAATTAACTAGAAATTGATGAAATAGATGTTTTAAAAAAACCCAATCCAAAATGTGACTTCCCACTTGAATGGGCCTTGATTAGAAAATGATTTGAACCCTTTTGCCATTTACTACCAAGGATTAAAGAGTCTTTTTTCTAGACTCCGTTTCTTTAAAAAAAATAGGAGGTGCTACAGTCACTTCCAGTCCCTGTCACCTTAAAATCTGTGATTAGCAATGACCGAAAACCTGGTCGTCCTTAACTTTCTCTCCTCCTCGCTCTCTCCCTGCCTTCCTTGTCCGCTCTATTTTTTCCTCCTCTGTTTTTTGTGTCTCTTCTTTTCATCTCTTTTCTTCTCACACAGAGGTCCCAAACAACAAAGAGTTTCTGTCTCATACATTTTCTTCTTCCAATTTCAATTTAAAAAAAAAAAGAAAGAAAAAAAGATTTCTCCTATTTTGTTTAATATCCGTCAGTGAATTGTATTAAATATCAAAATTGAGTGTCTTCTATCCAGTGCATAATATTGGAAAATTAAAGTTAATTAATTGTGAATATATACATTTAAATTAGAGATGGAGAAATGAATTAAATCTCTCTTCTCTCTCTTTCTCTCTTTTCCTCTACTTTGTTGGATTTCTTGTTGTCTAGTAGCCAATTCTGAGTCTGCCTCAGTCTGCCTTTTGTCTCTTTACATATGTCTGTTTTTCCTTTTTCTGTGGTTGTCTCACGTCTTGTCTTATTATTTATTTACTGATTCTATTCCTTCTCTCTTCATGTTTCTCTGTATTTCATGCCTTTTTTCTTCTGTTTTCACTCTTCTGGCCTCTATTCCTTTTATCTCTATCTCTCCTGCCCTTTCTGGCCATCTCTTTTTCCATGTCCTTTTCTTTCTCAGAAAATACTTTCTTTCTTGACTGTCTGCCTACATCTTGCTTCTGTTTCATTTTCCCCACTCACACTAATCTTCCTCTGTGCTTTGTGTTGTGTGTGGCTTTTCACTGTTTCTGCCTTTTGAGAGAACAGAGACAGTAGAGGGGAAAGTCAGAAACGAGTAAGACAGGAGAAGAAAAAGGATTTGAGGACAGAGCGAAGGAGAGTCAGAGACAGAGTCAAAGGTAGCAAGCCAGATCCAACAAGAGACAGAGACATAGAGAGAGAGAGAGATACAGAGATGGTCTGGGCATCAGAGAAAGAGACAGAAAAAGGAACACAGTCAAAGAAAAAGAGAGAGACTTATAGAGAAAGTCAGGGAGAGACCAGACAGAGACAGAGACAGAGACAGAGAGAGAGACAGACAGACAAAGAGAGGCAGAAACAAAGAGAGTTTGGAAGCCAGAGAGGGAGAGAAAGAAAAAGAGTGAGTCAGAGAAACAGAGAGAAACAGAGACAGATAGAGACAAAGACAGAGCAAGAGGGAGAAAGCCAGAAAGAGTCAGAGTGAGAGAAAAGGAGATAAAGAAAATTTCAGAGGGAGGGAAAGAGAGCCAGAGGGTGAGAGAAAGAGTGAAAAAAGGAAATAAAAGACTCGGAAATAAATATAGACAGAAAAAGAGAGAGGGAAGAATAGAAAGGATAAGAGACAGAGAGAGACAATGTGAGAGAGTAAAAGAAAAAGAAAGAGTGAGACAAAAAGAGAGAATCTGAAAGAAAGTGAAAAAGGGAGCAAGAATCATAGAGAGAGCACAAAAGAGTGACAGAGAGGGAGCTAGAGAGACAGAGAGAAAGACAAAACAGTGAGGGGGGGGAGAGAGAGAGAGAGAGAGAGAGAGAGAGAGAGAGAGAGAGAGAGAAATAGCGTCACAACATCTACAACCTGTTCTTTATAACAAGTACTGAATGAATGATTTCAACAGGTGAGTGAACTAAACTGAAGTTTGAAAAGGGAATTGGGATAAATGGACTTGTACCAACACTTCTAGAAAAGACTTTGAAAAGAGAAAGAATTAGTTTATTCAACTTGTATTCAAAAATACATGGAAAATGAGAGCAAGAGGAAACAGAGACAAGAGACAGAGTACAGAGAAAGCAGATGGATCAGAGAAAGAAATTGTATCAAGAGGAGAGAGAGGGAGAGAGGAGGAGAAGAGGAGGGGAAAGGGAGAGGGAGAAAAGGGAAGGAGAGTGAGGAGGGGAGGGAAGGGAGGGGAGGGAGAGGTTCAGGAGAGGTTGAGGAGAGGAGAGGGAGGGGAGGAGGAAGGAAGGAAGGAGGAAGGAAGGAAGGAAGGAAGGAAGGAAGGAAGGAAAAGAACCTTAATGGTCACAGGAATAGCAAACACCAACTCATAAGAAAACAAACCAACCATTGGAGAAATTTCAAAGGCTGAAATGAATTGGGCTCAAACCCAAAGAGGATTCTGGGAAGTATCATACAGCATTTGAAAAGGCAAATAAAAAAAAAAAGAAAAGAAAGAAAAGGCAAATAAAACATGCAGAAGAAATATTGGTAAAAGGCCCTGGTGTCAAAGGGAGCGCAGGTTGAAAAGGACAAGAACTGATTGAAGACAAATAGATCTTAAAGAAAAAATTAAATTACAAAACTTTTTAAAAATTAAAACACTGAGGAAATCCAATTGTTTTTAAAAATCACAATTCTAAATGCAAAAAAACAACACTGAGGAAAACAAAAGTTTGGATGCAGAATTAATCAAGAGAGAACAAAACTAACTTAAGAAAATCATACGTTAAAACGCAACAAGATAAATGGAAGTTAATGACTTATGATGTCAAGAATCTAAAAATTAAAAAGAAGGAAATGGAAGAAAATATAAAATATGAACAGAACAACCAGTTGGAATAAGATGAGAGACAATTAAAATTATTTGTCTCTGAGAGCTGGGAAAATGAAACATAGAGTCTGAAATATTCTTCAAGAGATGGTCACTGGCAGGAAAATAATGAGATTGTTGAGGGGACGGGAAAATTGGGACATTGATGCATTGTTGGTGGAGTTGAACAAATCCAACCATTTTGAGAAGTTGGAATATGCTCAAAAGTTATCAAACGGATACCCTTTGATCCACAGACTACTGGGATTATATCCCAAAGAGATTATAAAGAAGGAAAGGATCTTTGCATGAATGTTTGTGGCAAGCCCTTTTGTAGTGTTAGAAACTGGAAACCTGAATGGATGTCCATGTTGAGAATGGCTGAATAAATTGTGGTATATGAAAATTATGGAATATTACTGTTCTAGAAATGACAACGGATGATTTCAGAAAGGCCTAGAGACTTACACGAACTGATGCTGAGGAAATGAGCAGGACCAGGAATTAATATTTCTAAATAATACTAGATGATGACCAGTTCTGATGGATCAGGGCATCTCAGCAACGAGTCAACCAAATATTTTAATGGAGCAGTAATGAACTGAATTAGTATACCTAAGAAAGAACTCTGGGATGACTAAAAATAAATTGAATTCCAATCCTATATTTATGCACACCTGCATTTTGATTTCTTCAATAATTGTACAATAATTCAGAGTCTGATTCTTTTTGACAGCAAAATAATGTTTTGGTCATGTATACTTATTGTGTATTCTAAGTTATTTTAATATATTTAACATCTACTATCCTGCCATTTAGGGATGTAAGATGAAAATTGGAACAAGAGGTTTCAATTTTAATCTGTAAGTTACCATGTATATATCCTTAAATAAAAGGTATTAAAAAATGAATTCTCAATCCTATATTTATGCCCACCTGATTTGATTTTCACAGCTAATTGTACAATATTTGAGTCTGATTCTTTATGTACAGAAATAACATTTTTATGTATACTTATTGTGTATCTAGTTATATTTTAATATATTTAACATCTATGGTATCCTGCATCTAGGGGAGGGGGTAAGAGTGAAAATTGGAAAAGAGGTTTGCATTTGTTAAATGCTGTAAAGTTACCATGTATATATCCTGTAAATAAAAGGCTATTAAATTTAAAAAAAAAAAAAAGAGATGGTCACTGGGCTGATACAGTAACAGCCAAGGGCAAAATAGACATTAAAAGTTTCCATCTCTGACTCTAGAGAGCCTTCCATCTAAATAGGATCCCGGGATCTTTCCACCGTTCTCAAAATTGATGGATCCAGTCCCAAACCTGTACTATTGTGTCAGGTGTGGGCAAGAACTGCCACTTGGAATCATACAACCTGAAAAGGCAGGCTGGGATTAAAAAGGCATAGGACAGGAGTTCTAGCATTAATGAAATCAGCAACTTCAATTATTGAAAACAGTTATTTCCTTAAAATTTAAACAATGATATGGTCCTTTCCATATTAAAAGGAAGATGACACATACTAAGCTTTCTCTGAGTTTTTTGTTAAATCCATGTTGTCGAATAGATTTAAATATTCTAATGCCATCTCTGTTAAAACATCTCTATTTCAAAAAAAAAGAACTGTGTCAAATTTAAAGAATACAATATATTGCCCAGTGAATAAATAGTCAAAGGATCAAACAGACAATTTTCAGTGATGAAATTAAAAGCATCTATAGTCATGTAAAAATGCCTAAAATCATATTGATTAGAGAAATGTGAATTTAAAAACTCTGAGGTGTCACCTCACACGTGGATTGGCTAAATGACGGAAAAAGATAATGGTAAATGTGGAGGGATGTGGAAACTGGGATACTGATACTTTGTTGGGGAGTTGTGAAATATCCAACCATTCTACAAAGCCATCTGGAACTATGCCCTAAGGCCCATCAAACTCTGATGCCTTGACCCAGCAGTGACATTTCTGGCCTGTGTCCAAGGAAATCATAGAGGATGGAAAGACACATTGAAAGAGTGTTTGTAGAGCTGTTTTGAGCAAAGCACTGACAATGATGATGCCATCAACTGGGAGCTGAGTTGTGGAATGTGGTTGGAATATTAAAATGTTGAAAACTGATCTACGCCTGGAAAGGATGAATGGACTGATGCTGAACCAAAAGCAGAAGCAGAAATGCATTGTTTCCAAAACAGTAAAATTGCCATGATCAACTATGAAAGACTCGGTTCCACTAGTGGGTCAGGATCCAAGGCATCCCAAAAAGCTTTGGCAGAAATCCATCTGCATCCTAGAATAAGAACTAAGACTGAATGGAAATCACCACATGCTCTGTTCACTTCCTTTTTCTGTGATTTTTATCTCTCCCATGGTTTTTCCCTTTTGCTTTGATTTTTCTCTTCCAAATTCAGTCATAAAGAATGTTTGTTAAAATAAACATAAAAAGAAAAAAAAGAATCATAAAATTAACTAATTACTGAAGTAATAACAATAATGAAGAAACTGATGGATCTGTTAATTTAATTACTAGTTAATAGATTAATAAATTTAATTAATTAACAAATAACCAAAAATTATTTTGACTTGATAAGAAATGTAATTGATTGACTGGTTGATCAATTGATAAATTGAGAGATAAGTTAATAAAACAAGTGGCAACTCATAAAATTAATTGGTAATTAATTATTAGAAATTAATGACATAATAATTAATTTATTAATAATAATTATTAATTTATTAATGTATCTCTCCCATGGTTTTTCCTTTTTGCTCTGATTTTTTTCTCTCAATATGATTCATGCAGCAATGTGTGTTAAATAAACAGAAAAATACAAAATAAATTAACCAAAAATCAATTTAAATATCACTCATATAATTAATTCGTTACCGATAAAAATCAATAACAAATTGTTAGCTCTATCAAATTAATTATTAGCTAATTGAATTAATTCAATTAATTAATAAATAAGTGAAACCTATTTTGGCTTGATGGGGGATTTAATTGATCGATTAATTGATCAATAAATTGAGAGATAAATTAATGTAATTAATTGTTAATTAATTGATTAGAAACTAATGAAATAGATTAATTTAAAAAACCAATCCTCAAAGAATATGACTTGCACTCCTAATGGGCCCTGGATGAGGAATCAGAACACGTGCATTTCAATCCTGGCTCTGCCATCTACTACCAAGTCACTTGAGCCAACCATTTACTTTCTCTAGACCTGTTTCTTCATTTATTATTTTGAAAAAAATAGGAGGTGCTACCAGATCACTTCCAGGGTCCCTCTCATCTCAAAATCTGTGATTAGGCAATCTCCTGAAAAACCTAGTTGTCTTCAAAATTTCCTCCTCTTCCTCCCTCTCCCCTCTCCTGTTTCTTTCCCCCCCCTCCTTCCCTCCCCTCTATTCCTCTCTCCCTCTCCCTTTTCCCCTTCTCTCTCTTTCCCTCTCCCTCTGTCCCTTTCTTGCTGTCTCTCTCCCTCTATACCCCACTACACACACAAACACACACACACACACACACACAAATATCTATATACACATATATACACACCTACATGCACCCTCTACCACCAGCTCCCTCCTACTTTTTCACTTGTTCTTCTCTGTTTCTCTCTTCCTCTATCTCTCTTTCTCTTTCACTTTTTCACTTTCTGGCTCTCTCACCCTCTATGTTTGAGACTCTCAGATTTTCTCTTTCTTGCTCACTCTAGCTTGCTATCTCTGACTATTTCTATGTCTCTCTCACTCTCTTTTTATCTCTCTATGGCTCTCTTTCACTGACTATGTCTCTATTATTTATTTGCCGACTCTATTCCTCTCTTTCTCTCTCTTTTCTGTTTTTCTGAATTTCTCAATGTCTTTTTATTCCTGTATTTATTATTCTTTCTCTCTGGCTCTATCTCTTTCTATCTCCCTCCCTCTCTGGCTTCTCTCTTTTTCCCTGTCTCTCTTTTTTCTCAGATAATATCTTTTCTTTTCTCTGTCAGTCTGTCATTCTCACTATCTCTCTGGCTCTCTGATTCCCATTCTTTTTCTCACTCACAATCTTTCCTTCTCTCTCTGTCTCTGTCTCTGTCTCTCTGTATCTCTGTCTCTCTGTGTGTCTCCCTCACTGTTTGTCTCTTTCTTGCAGAGAGACAGACAGACAAACACACAGTGTGGAAAAGAAAAAGAGTGATTTGGAGGGACAGAGAGAAGCAGAGTCAGAAAGAGACAGAGGCAAAGGTAGCAAGCCAGATTCAAAGAGAGACAGACAGAGACAGAGAGAGCCAGAAAAAGACAGAGATATTGAGAGAGCCTGGGAGTAAAAGAGAGAAAATTAGAGAAAGTAAAGAGCATCATACAAACAAAGAAGAAGAGGGGGGGAGAGAGAGAGACAGACAGACAGACAGACAGATAGACAGACCCAGAGAGAAGGGGGGAGTCAAAGAGTAAGAAAGGGATAAAATGAAATATTAAAAAATATAGAGAGAAAAAGAAAAGATAGAGCCAGGGCCAGAAAGACTGAGCCACAGCAAACCAGACAAGAAAAAAGGACAGAAAGGAAGTGGCAGAGGGAAAGAGAAAGAGTCAGAGAGTGAAAGGGACAGGAAAAAAGAGAGAAAGGAACAAAGGCAGAAAAACACGGAGAATTAGACAAGAGAGAAAGACAAAGAAATAGAGAGAGAAACAAACAGTAAAAGAGAAAGAAAGCCATAGACAGAGACAGATAGACAGATTCAGAGAGAAACAGGGATAGAAAAAATGGATGTAGAGAGAAAGAAAAATAAGAAGAGACTCAGAAAGAAAAAGAGAGTGAAAGAGAAAGTGAGGGAGGGAAGGAGAGAGAGAGAGAGAGAGAGAGAGAGAGAGAGAGAGAGAGAGAGAATATGACAGAGACACTAGTTTAAGTGATCCAAGGAGATCCCAACAGACTTTAGACAGAAAATACCATCTGCATCCAGAAAAAGACCTAAGGTGAATGAATGTAAATCAAGATACTCTTTGTTCACTTCTTTTTTCTGTTTTTTTAATCTCTCCCATGGTTTTCCCCTTTTGCTCTTATTCTTCTATACCAACATGATTCATACAACAAGTTGTAATAAAAATAATCTTACAATAAAAAATGATTCAATGACTATGATGAAACCAAGAAACATAGAATTTTATGGATATAGGCCAAGAAAAGTAAACATGACCAATAAAATAAAATATAAATGCCCAAACAACTGGGGAATATCTATTTAAAAATTAAAATTACAAGACATGGCCCTTGCTCTCCAGATAACAAAGATGAAATGACACATATTTAAGCCTTTCTTTGGGATTGAGAATGCATTCTTTTTGTCTTGTTCTCCTTTCTATGTAGATAATACTGACACATCAATAATATGTTCCCTTTGACGTCTTTTGTAATAGTGGTGAGAGACCTGCAGCAGTCAACACATTTGTTGATGCTGGGCCTTCCTTGTGACCAAAATCCTGCATTTTGCAAGACCGCTGGCTGTGGTCAATTTATGGCCAATGACAGTTGACTGGCTTATGGAAAAATTGAATAGGGAGAGTATTCCCATTCCACATTAGCTGACTGACCTACCTGAGTATTAATTCTTTGTTATAAATTCTTTGTGTTGACCTTAAGGTGCTTGCTTTTCATTTGGATTAAAACTTTATTGTTTTATGTTTTTTCTTCTATTTGCCTTAATTATATTTTGCCATTAAAATAGACATCTAACTCTCTTAGATCACAAGTTTAGTAGAGATCAAGTATCTAATTCTGTACTTCTTAGTATTTCACTCAATAACTACTACAGCATCATATAGTTGCTCATAAATAATCTATATTTCATATACATTGTGTAGTATATTTGCTGAGTTACTACCAAAGTCTCATTTCTTAATTTCTCCCCTGCAAATTCTTGGTCTTTGTAACCTTTCTGTAATACCAATAATGAGGCTCAAGAATCTCTCTCCTCTGTCCCTCTACAAAGCACTTTCTTGGTCCCAAAGTCTGTAGGCTAGGGTAAAATGGACAACTCTGATTACATTCAATTAAAAAGTTTTTGCACAAACAAACCCAACAGAAACAACATTAAAAGGGAAGTACAAAGCTGGGAAAAAATCTTTGAAGCTAAGATTTCTGATAAAGATCTCATTTCAAAAATACATAAAGAACTGTGTCAAATTTACAAGAATACACGTCATTGCCCAATGGATAAAAAGTCCAAGGATATGAACAGACAATTTTCAGATGATGAAATTAAAGCCATCTATAGTCATGTGATCAAATGCTTTAAATCGCTATTGATTAGAGAAATGTGAATTAAAATAACTCTGAGGAAGCAACTCACACCTGTCAGATTGGCTAAAATGACAGGAAAAGATAATGCTGAATGTTGGAGGGGATGTGGGAAAACTGGATTACTGATGCTTTGTTGGTGGAGTTGTGAAATGATCCAACCATTCTAGAGAGCCATCTGGAACTATGCCCTAAGGCCCATCAAACTCTGCATGCCCTTTGACCCAGCAGTGACATTTCTTGGCCTGTGTCCCAAGGAAATCCTAAAGGAGGGGAAGGATCCACATGTGCAAAACTATTTGTAAAAATCTCTTTTTTGTAGTGGCAAAGAATTGGAAATTGAGTAGAGGGCCATCAGGTGGGGAATGACTGAATAAATTGTGGTATATGAATGTAATAGAATAAAATTGTTCTATGAGAAGAGATCAGCAGGCGGATTTCAGAAAATACTGGAGAGACTCACATGAACTGCTGTTGAGTGACGTGAGCAGAACCAGGAGAACACCGTACACAGTAACAGCACGATTATGTGATGATCAGCTGGGATGGACTTGCTCTTTTCAACAATGAGGCAATTCAGGCCAATTTCAATAGACTTGGCATGGAGAGAGCCATCTGCCCCCAGAGAGAGCCAACACCCAGCTGTTGGTTTCAGAAGCTAGCAGAGCAGCTCCCAGATTAAGGGAGAAAATCCTAGCCACCCTTTTAAGGAGAGTCAGCATTAGCATCAGAGAAAAAAAAGAAAGAAACGAGCTATCAAATGATGGAGCCCACTTACCACAGGCACCCAATTGTCCCGTCTCTTCCTTCCATCACAGATAAAGTGGTGGAAGACTGGCCACATTGAAGAAAAAAAGGCAGGAAGCAAGGCTGCATCACAGACAGACAGAAACACTCACACACTTTTTAAGAGTCATCTGCTAGAACACATCCCCTGGGGTGAGGAGCTGGACAAGTCTTCCTGGTCGTCAGAAGGCTCAGCGGAAAGGAAGGAGAAAGAAACTACTTCCTTGTGACATCGGGGGCAGCTGGAGTCCAGGCAAATCCCCCCAAGGGCTTTTGTATGTTGGGGCCCCTGGTACTAGATTCCTGCTGGCTGAAGACCATCTAGAGCAGCAAGAGGCAGGGAAAGGAAATGATGATTTTCATCACGTTCAATAGGACATGTGTAATGAAGAGACTAACGATCTCATTCAGAGCCACCATTTCTCCAACAGATCCCAACCTAGAAGTCAGTCTCTCAATGCAGCTTGAAATAACCTATGGAAATTTAACAACGCTCTCCTGAGGTAGGGTAAGTAAAGCGAACCCAGGAGTGCAGAGCCAGTCTTGGTCACAGAACTCTGATCCTGTCCCCACCCAATAATGACCCCTAGGATTTGAAACACTCACTTCAGAACTGTTCCCACAGACTGGAGAACATCCATATCATCCTGCACCCTTGGGCTCCTCAGGGGAAACCACTCAGACCTTGTATCCACCTTCTCCCTCCCTTGCCCCTTATGAATCCTGTATAAAATCTGCCTTTGTAGAAACCACTGAGCTATCCTGCCCAGGAGGGCTTCCAGGTGGTAAAGAGCAATTGAGAATCCCATTATTGCTTCTAAGTAAGAATGAAGTTTCATCCACAAAGAGCAAGAGAGGGGAATAGAGAAAAGGAGAGAGAATGAAAAGAAAAATAAACAAAAGAAGAGTTCCATGAAACAGCGTGGGCTGGCTCCCTGGCCAATTCTGTCAACCACTGAATGAGGGTGAAAGGGTAGACCATGGATCTAGCCTGAGAGGGCAGCCATGATGGAATAGGTGAACATAGAACAAAGGAAGGCCTGGGGATGGGAAGAGGGAGAAAAAAAAGACCTGAAGTCCCTCTGGCCTCCCTGCCAGGTTCCATCCACACATTCACAACACTTTTCTTTGGCACTGGGATCCTCAACAATTCAGTTCCCATTCCAAGGTCGTGCCTGCCCTTTAGAAGAGGGAAATCCAATCTTGTGGATAGACTCCCCCAGGTCTAGCCCTTTCCCATAAGGCAGCCTTACCAACTCCTTATGGCCATGCTCCTCATCTGGGCAGCGGTTTCCTGGGGTTGAAGTACCGGGGTCTCAGTACTCAGCTCTTTGGTACAGAGCGGGTCAAAGGTAGGGGCTGCATGATAACAAAATATTAGGAAACTGAGCTTCCTCTGGATGGGATCCTTTGGATGATCTTCCACCTGAAAATAGGAAACTTTGGTCACTGACTATTGAAACAAAGTCTCTAGGGTATGCAGAGGAAAATGAGCAGAACCATCTTGGATACAGTCACAGCAATATCATTCGAAGAGTAACTGTAAACATAAGCTATTCAGAGTCATATTAACATTTGAATCAACTGCAAAAGACAAGAATAAAGATGCTATTGTTAGAAATCCAAACTTTAGACCCTGATTCTTGGACTGAGTGGAAGAAGGCTTTATTACATTTCTTGCAAGAAATAGGCACCATAGCCCTTTTCATAGTGGCAAGAAACTGGAAACAGAGAGAATGCCTATCAGTTGGAGAACGGCTGGATAAGTTATGGGATATGAATGTTATGGAATATCATTGTTCTGTAAGAAACAATCAGGAGGATGATTTCAGAAAGGCCTCAAGAGAGTTACATGAACTGATACTGAGTGAAATGAGCAGAACCAGGATATCATTGTACACGGCAACATCAAGACTATATACAATGATCAATTGTGATGGATGTGGCTCTTTCCAGCAATGAGGTGATTCAGACCAGTTCCAATGATCTTGGGATGAAGAGAGCCACTGCACCCAGAGAGAGACTGTGGGAACTGAGGGTAGATCACAACACAGCATTTTCACTCTTTTTGTTGTTGTTCACTTGCGTTTTGTTTTCTTAGTCATTCTTAGTCATTTCTTAGTCATTGTCTTTCCTTTTTGATCTGATCTTTCTTGTGCGGCTTGATAACTGTACAAATATGTTCATATATACTGGATTTAACATATATTTTAACATGTATAACATATATTGGACTACTTGCCATCTAGGGTAAGGGGTGGGGAGAAAGGGGAAAATCTGAAACACAAGGCTATGTTGAAAAATTATCCTTGCATATGTTTTAAAAATAAGAACCTTTCATTTAAAAAATAGTTAATTAAAAAAATATATTTCCATGTTCCCCCCACTCCTCACCACATCATGATATGTTCAGAAATGGTGAATGTCTCCTCCTTAAGGGAGAAATTAATATGAATGAGGTTTATTAAGCATGCTCAATTAAAAATTATTCTTGCCAGGGCGTAAAGCCAGACGGTTTGCCCTCAAGCAGCAGCTGCAATTACTTAAGTTACTACTAAAGACTACTCCTTAAGTCAGTGGTTCTCAAACTTTTGTTTTCAGTATCTTTATCCTATTAAAAATTATTGAGAATCTCTCCAAAGAGTTTTTGTTTATCTGGATTATATTTATAGACATTTACCATATTGGAAATAAAAACTATTTTTGAATTTGTAGACCCTTTAAAAGGGTTTCAGAAATCCCCCAGGATTCTCTAGACCATACTTTGAGAACCACTGACTTAAGTCAATGCTTAAGACAATTTTTAATTCTTTTCAGCCAGGATACACTGACCCTAAAACTTATATGACATTCTTTTTCACCATAGCAATGAAGAGGGAGGCTGTGAGATTAAAACTTTTTTATTTTTATTTTTTTCATTAAAGCTTTTTATTTTTTAAAACATATGCATGGATAATTCTGCAACATTAGCATCTGCAAAACCATATGTTCCAGTGTCCCCCACCTTCTCCCATCACCTTCCCCTAGATGGCAAGTAGTCCAATATATGTTAAACATGGTAGAAATATATGTTAAATCCAATATATGCATACAGATTTCTACAATTCTCTTGCTGTACAAGAAAAATCAAATCAAAAAGAAAAAAATGAGAAAAAAAGTAAAATGCAAGCAAACAACAACAGAAAGAGTGAAAATATAATGTTGTAGTCCACCCTCAGTTCCCGCAGTCCTCTCTCTGGGTGTAGATGGTTCTTTTGATCACAAGATCTTTCCAACTGGCCTGAATCATTTCATTGTTGAAGGGAACCACGTCCATCAGAATGGATCATCGTATAATCTTGTTGTTGCCGTGAACAACGATCTCCTGGTTCTGCTCACTTCACTCAGCATCAGTTCATGCAAAGGACTGAAACTTTTCAATTGTGGAAACAAAACCTTACGATTTCACTTCTCCCACTATCCATCTCCAGAAAAAGGAGAGCAATTTCTAGTTCCAAATGGTGTGTTGGGGGGTTAGCACCAAATGAGAGCGTAGGCACCAAATATTGGGGTTTGGTCATGTGAAGAAACTACAAGGGCCCTTCTTTTTGACAAAATGTAGGTTTCTTTAGGAGATGAGGTTACAGACCAAATTAAGAGATACAATAGACACCAGGAGTGGTAAATATGAAACAGTGTTGGGAGAGCATAGAGTTAGCAAGGAAAGGGATAAAAGGACACTTCCACTGCCCCCACTTACCCCCATTGCTTCCACGTTTAAGTCCCCCCACAATTCACGAGTTTCCAGTATTTGCCTTGGGGGAGCCACCATATTTAAGGCCTCACAAGCCAGAGAGTCCATGGGAGTGGGACAGTAGCGGTGGTTAGCCCCTAGAACTTCAGGCAGAGATGGAGTAGGGAGGGGGTGAGAAAGAGGCCTCAGTGGCCAACCCAGCCACAAGGCGGGGATTGGTGGAAAGAGCTGGTGGGAGGTGAGGTAGGGTTGTGGTACCCCTGGTGGAGGTTACCAGTTCCAAGGCAGCCAAAAACTATACTGCTGCCCTGGAGCAGTCATCCTTGTCCTGTGGCAGCTACAGAGGAGATGGTTCTGATCTGGATGCCTGTGCCCCAAAATTAGAGGGTGGATTGTTAGGGGACAGAAGGGCAGCTGAGCCCCTCTTTTCCATACCCACAGAGACTCCTTAATAGCTTCTAGAAAGTGATTTTCTGGGAAGAGGTTATTGGGTTCGAGAATGGGTTTGGAGAAAAGGAGCAGGGGCTGCACAGCCTGTTTTAAGTTGTGTGGGTATGGCTCCTAAGGGCTAATGGGATGGGGACCCCCAAAAGAGGAGAAGCCCACTGAGGTGGACCTGAAAACTTTGTGGCCACCTCCAAAACAATGGCTCCCTTTTGGCTTCCAGATGTGAAGGAGAGGGTGGATATAAATCAGAGTGTAAATAGCACAACCCTTCACCCCAGCAATTTCAGGGACCTTCCCTCACACCTCCTGGGGTCTTGTTCATGTCCCTACTCTCATCCCCTTCCCCTGTGAATCTGTCCTCCATACCACCTCCACTAGGGTCCAGGATAGAACCAACAGAAGGGCAAGAGCAGTTTTACCTCAGAATCCCTAACTGTCCCACAAACCTCAGTAAGGGCTCTAGGTTGTCTCTCTGTTTTGGGGTGCTGTATAAAGCAGAAGTGAATCATTGAGCCACTATTCACTCACTCAATCAATATTTTCTAGTGAATCAGAGAGCTGGTCTGTGCTGGGTGAAAGGAGACAGGCCTCCAGGTACCAGGAGAGGGGAGTCCATTTTTGAATCTGGGCTCAGCCCCATCGGACAAGGAACTCACCCCACCTCCCCTTACATCACGGGAAATAGGTTGTGTGTGCCTTCCCACATTTAAATGAGCATCTTGTTGCTTTTGTGCCCTCTCAATTGGCGGGAGCAAAGAATGGAGGTCAAGAGAGGATTTAGAGTTGAAAATAAAAAGAGAAAGAGGCAAGTGCCTTGTTTTTTTCTCCAAGGTGGTGTTCACACACACACACACACACACACACACACACACACAAAATGGCTTCCTTTTGCCACTAGCCACACTCCCCTGCTATAGCCATGGAGGGAAAAAAAATGGAGGGAGAAGGGGAAGCCTTGACCCATAGTAAGCTCCCTATTCCTGATCATATTTAATTTTTTTCTTTTCTTTTTTTATTAAAACTTTTTATTTTCAAAACATATGTACAGATAATTTCTCAACATTGACCCTTGCATAGCCTTGTGTTTCACTTTCCCTCCTTCCCCCCCACCCCCTCCCATAGATGGCAGGAAATCCAATATATGTTATACATGTCAAAATATATGTTAAATCCAATATATGTAAACATATTTGTGCAATTATCTTGCTGCACAAGAAAGATCAGGTCAAAAAGGAAAGAAAATGAGTAAGAAAATGAAATGCAAAAGAACAACAAAAAGAGTGAGAATGTTATGTTATGATCAACACCCTGAGGATATTTAATAAGATAGAAGGGACTGAAGCATTAATACTGACCAAAGTAATAAAGAATAAAAATGACAGAGTAAAGAAAGTAAACAGGCGAGTTCTCCCATTTGGGGTTACCAAAGTACCTGATCTATTCAGCAACAATGTGAGCTTTAAGATTAAAAGCAAGATTCGACGATGGAAATTTCATGGAAAAGAGTTAGTGTGTAATCCCAAGGACCAGGTTAATGTCACTGTAGACACAGATATAGTTTCACTAGGCCCTTACCACACATCCCTGGGAGTCAAGGAGAAAGAGAGAAACAGTTACAATCCCCATCTGGCCCCAAGTCTTTGATCTCTGTGGAGTGAAGCGTGTCCCCTGAGAAAAGGACAAGGAATCATCCATCTACTTCAAAGCAAACGCTTCCATCTGTTTTAGCACAAGGCACTTGCCCCTCTTTTACCAGTCTCCCCAATTCCCAAGTGGGATGTCGAAAACCTCCAGTGTAAAGAAGAGCAGCCTTCCATTTGACAGCAGGCCTTCCGTATCCTGCTGTATCTGTCCTTTGGAGGTAGAGAGGTGGTCACCTTCTGAAGTGAGCTGTTTTCAAGGTCCTAACTGGTTAATCATGGAGATACAGGCTTTTTCCTCCAAAGGACCACCCTTCCCTTGCTTACAGTATTTACAGGTTTTCCCCATTCCCAGCTTCACTACTTCCACCAGTTTGTTTTTCTTATTCTGATCTCAAACCCAGTACACACTTGAAATTAAAAATTCAGATATTACAAGGCAGTCTGGGTAGGACTCGATGATGGGATTCTCAATCGCTTGGAACGTTTCCACTCTCGGATGCCCGACAGACAGTACGTGTGTCTTAACTGAAGAGAAGGCCAGAACCTGTGCTGTGAAAGACCTGGGAAGTTATGGGGACTCAAATGAGAATCTGGACACCTAAAACCTAGAAGCAATCCAGGGTGAACTTGACGATTGGGAAATAGTTCCAGAGGATGGCCAGCCTCCTGTCCAAGGCTGAGGGTTTCTCTGAGACAGCCTCCATGCAGATGCTGCACGCTTTCTCTTGATTTGCCTGGAAAGCCAAGGCTTTCTCTGTGTCACATGCAATTTCTCATTTATCTTTCTTTGCTCTGAATCAAAAGGATGCGCAACTTGTAACCTACTGCTTTTACAAACCAGCCCATGGAGAAGGCCCCAGACATCACCAAAGTGACATCTGCCAGAGACCGCCATAGCTACTGCTGATCACTGCCATAGCTTCCGGCTCCTGATCAGCAAGCCCAAGATTGCTTCTAAGCAGGAATGAAGCTTCACCCACAGGCTAGGGTTTGTGTCACTGCCACCTCCCAGATCACCAACGGCACAAGACCTGGTCTTTTTGCCAGTTAATAAGCCACACAGATTCTAGTCTGTAATACCAGCGCTATCTTTCCAGGTTCCAGCTTCAGGGGAGCTGCTTTTCATTATAGATCCAGGATGAGGGTGCGGACTGTGGGAAAAACTGGTGAAAGCGGCCTGTTGTTGTTGCTGCTGGCTGACAGCCTCCAACTCTATATTGCTAATTGGACAAGAGGCCATCACCAATTAGCCTGTCCTGTCTTGGGGAGTGAGGCTGATGACTTTGCACAACCCTGTCTCACTTAAATCCATTCATTTGCATTGGCAGGATGACCACCAACAGCGACTGTAGCTCCCAGCATTCAGCAAGCACTTAGTACTGCACCTTGTGTTCATCACCTCACTGTCAGGAGGCAGGTGATATTCCTCATCGGAATATCTTCTGAAGACATTCTTCTTCATTTCTAGATGGTGCAGTGGAAAAGGAGCTGGAGTCAGGAAGATCTGGATTCAAAACCAGTCTCAGATACTTACTAGTTGTGTGACCCTGGACAAGTCATTTCATTCTGTTTGCCTCAATTTCCTTGTCACTAAAATGATAGAGTCAAGGTTAGGAGTAGGGATAGCATGATGGTACGTGTATATAACCTATATCAGATGGCTTACTCTTTCAGGGAGGGGTGGAGGGGGAGGAAGAAAATTGGAAATTCAAAAAAAATTTTGAACGAATATTAAGAATTGTCTTTCCATGTAATTGGGGGCGAAAATAAATAAATAAATATATATATATAGGCTGAGGCAGTTGGGGTTAAGTGACTCGCCCAGGGTCACACAGCTAGGAAGTGCTAAGTGTCTGAGACCAGATTTGAACTCAGGTCTTCCTGACTTCAGGGCTGGTGCTCTAACCACTGTGCTACCTAGCTGCCCCCCAAAAACATATTTTTTAAAAAGTTAAAAAAAATTAAAAGATAAAAAATGCATTTATCAGGAGAAAAAAGCCTAGAAAGGTCAATCTGAGGAACAGATTAGGAACACAAATTATGGGTGCAAATGAGCACAGTAACCTAGTGTTTGATAAATAAATCAAAACTTTATTCTGCCAAAGCGGGTGGGCCAAATAGCATAGTCAAATAATTAACTATTAGGGTGGGAGGGGAAGCTTATATACCATAATTTTGGTTCTTACTCCAGCTACTGGTGTAAGAGGTCATCAGTCAACAAAAACTGCTGGGAAAATGGGAAAACACACTGGAGGAACCTAGGTATAGACTGACATTTCATACCATATAACAAGATAAGTACCAAATGTATATACAACCTAGATCTAAAATGTCTAAAATTAGAAGAGCAAGGGAAAAATACCTTTCAAATCTAGGGTTAGGGGAAGAACAAGATCAAATAAAGAAGAGAAAAGAGAATCAAGTAAAATGGACAATTTTCATTCCATTTTTTCACCATTTTTTACAAGCTAAACCAAGTACCTAATATTAGAAAGGAAATTATTAGCATGGGAAAACTCTTTGCAGCAAGTTTCTTGGATAAAACATCGTGTTTAAGATCTATATGAAAACAATTCAAATTTAAAAGACCAAGAGCATTACCCAATAGTTCTGCCTCGTGATTCCAACATAAAGCTGGCTCCATCTCCCCTTCAGGTTCTAGGAGTCCCTCTTAGGGAGTGGGATATCTATTCTCTACTGCTACTGACTTAAGTCTCAATTCCAACATGGTCTCCCTACTATTAACCACCACCGATGAGCTCTCTACTTCTGTCTAACCATTTAACTTCAAGGAGCTTATTACTAAAGGGTTTTCTTTCAAATATGATAACAAATTCAACAAATATTCACGGAACCCTTATACTTCAGGGGCATATTCTCCCCTGTACCACTTTGGTCTCAGGACTAAGACTTAACATAGTTTCTACATAGCATTTGTTTCCGCCAAGGCCATGTCCAAATACAGTATTGAGGTTAGATGATCTTCCTCTCAGCTACCATGGGGCCGAGCCCCTGAGCTCACTCCTCAGGGCTCCCCAACTACTTGCCTTGACCACAAATTCCAGCAGAGACTACATTCCCAGACCTTATGATGGTTCATTTCCCTGGTGTTTCAAAACAACTCTGTGGCCATCTCTGCTCTCTCTCACCTAAAATAAAAGAACAAAAACCAAGTCATTAAAGCCAAGACTTGTTTTCAAATGGCTCATGGTGACCTTGTACAGCGAGGACTGGAAGCTTCCTCTCTTGCGATACTGTCTCTTTTCTCTCTGGAGACTACCAGGCAGGAAAGAGGAATGGCTCCCAGTAGACTGGTGCTTTCTGGATGTAGCTCCAATTCAAATCTATGAAAAAGCTTAACCTAGAGGATACCTCACAGACAATGTTTATGGACATCAAACCCTGTGTGACGGAGAGAAAATGTTTAGATTCTCTAGGCAGTGTTAGAGAGGACAAGCCAGCCCCTAACTGTAAGACTTAAAAAGCCTCTAGAAGCAAGGAATGTGGCTCAAGGAATGTGGGAGGACCTGAGGGATGAGAGGTACCGAGGTGCAGGCGAGTCCTCCGTGGAGGTGGCATAGCCCCAGGAGGCAGTGTCTGACCCCAGGTACCACGTCTCCCTCCTTAGTGCTCTCAAAGCTTAGCACGCCTCCCTCCCTCTTCTCGGGCCAATCCCATTAAGCCAGGTTCCAGAGGACCTCCCCCTTCCCCCAGATCCTCACGGGGGTATTAATATGTGCTTTCTAAGAATAAAATTCTCTTTCATTTCACCCCTTACCTCCTGGTGGTCTGTCTCTATGTTATTCGGGTTGGTGCCCAAAGACGGGTAAGTGTGGCTTAGCCGTGCCATCGACAGATGGGCATTAAGAGTAGCTCAAAGGGGAGCTACAAGGTTAGGGATGCGTTAAGAGATGCTATACTAACCCTGGGTCCTAGACTAGCTTATGAAAATTACTAGCATAAGCATTTTTCTAAAATCACTGACATAATAAGTATGTTTAGAATTGCTGGGTTCACAAAAGGAACACTTGTCCAGTAAACTGTTCCTTGGACCCAGGTAAGCAAGTTGCTGTTTTGACTAACTGTTTTTAAACAGACCCTAAGGCTAAGCTACTGTCTGAAAAAGATTCCGCTTTTAGCAGCCTTAGTATTCCTAACATAGCTTAGAACCCAAATTATGGTATATAAGCTTTCTTCTCCTTGACCCTAACAGCTAATTGGTTAATCATGCTATTTGGCCCTCCTGCTTTGGCAGAATAAAGCTTTGACTTAAAAAGAATCCTGTTTGAGTGTTCTCACTCCAATTGCAAACCAAACACTCTCCCCACAGCAGCATGATCCCAGAATCTAACCTTGCCAGAAAGATATCCTAGGCAACACATAGTTAACCCTGAGTTCTTAAGTTTCCAAGTTCCCAGGTTCAAGTCTTTTGAGTTGCTGACCTTCTACAGATAGAAGGTGGTTTCCTGATCCAGCTAGAAAAAGGAAGATGATCTGCATAAATAATCTCTGTGCAGTGTCCTATGTGGAGAAAAAAAAAATTAGTACCTTGGACAGCACAGGTCTGATGAAAAATGGATTCTGATTTAGCCCTGAAGTTTGTTTATCTTCTGAACCACAGAGTTGTATAATGCATGAGTCTCTGAGAGAAAAGTCTGTTGGAAAAAAAGGAATTAATGGGATATCCAAGGGTTTTCCCCAAGAATAATCTTCAGCTTATACATACCCTTTCAAAGGGACCTCGTGAGCTGTACAGCCCCTACCTTTGCACCTTCTGGATTTTTATGATACCTTGGGGGTTTGCACAAGAGCAAGACACAAAGACACCAAGAAACATGCAAAAGCATTTTATTTGGGTGGAGGAGAACTAGGGACTTCAGGGACTACTTGAGGGCAGTATGAGTCAGCAATGTGCCATGCCAACCAAAAGAGCCAATGCCATCTTGGGGTATATGAGGAGAGACAACAGATTGATAATCTCTTCCTTGGGCAGATCACATCTCAACTTCTATGTTCAGTTCTATGCATCATGTTTTAAGGGGGACATTGATGAGCCAGAAAGTGTTCATAAAAGGGCAACCAAGAATGGCTACAGGCTTTGAATCTGTATCATATAAGAGCAAATGAAGGGATTAGGCACCTTGAATTTAGAGAAGAGGAGATTCGGTAGGGATATATGAGTCAAGTATTGGAAGCACTGTTGTGTGGATGAGGGTTTAAAGTTGTCCTGGCTTTCAAAGGGAAAGACCAGGGGACAATGGAGGTGTAGAAATTCAGAGATTTTTTTGAATGTGAGAACTTAGAGGGATGTTTAGCAATCATCTAGGCCTCCAGCTTCTTAAACTGTTGTTTGCAACCTCATATAGGGTCTTGTAAAATTGTGATTTATTATCAGTAAACGTTTGGTTTGTATCTATTTCACATACCTATGTACCCCGAGTCACATAAAAATTTCTCAGGTGAAACAGGGTCATGAGTGGAAAAAAGCTTAAGAAGCCCTTATACAAGTCAGAAGATTGGCCCAAAATAGTCAAGTGAGGAGGTGAAAAGTGACTAGGGAAAGTCTCAGGAAAAGATAAAAATCCTAGGTGAGCAGCACTATCACAGACTTCTCCTGGTCTGTTTTTAGTCATAATAATGGTGCCTAGAAAGGAAGAGGTCAAATCAAGCCAAAATACCAGGAAAAGGCAGCCATGAGCCTGAGGTCTTCCACAAACCCCCTCTAAATACCTTTAAATAATGCCATACAGAAACTAGGAATTTTTTCACACCCTTTAACAAGGTAAGGTCCAAATGAGTTTATGATTTAGACATGAAGGGTGATACTATAAACAAATTAGTAGATCAAGGGATAGCCTACTTGTCAGATATATGGAGAAGAGAAGAATTTATGGCCAAAAAAGAACAAGAGAACATCATAAAACACAAAATGGATCATTTTGATTATATTAAATTAAAAAGGTTTTACACAAACAAAACCAATACAGCCAAGATTAAAAGAGAAGCAGAAAGCTGAGAAACAATTTTACAGTCAATGTTTCTGATAAAGACTATATATATATATGTGTGTATATATATATATATATATATATATATATATATATATATATATATATATGGAGAGAGGGAGAGAGAATACAGAGAGACAGAATTAACTCAGATTTATAAGAGTACAAGTCATTCTCCAATTGACAAATGGTCAAAAGATGTAAACAGACAATTTTCAGATGAAGAAATTAAAGCCATTTCTAGTCATGTGAAAAAATGCTCTAAATCACTATTGATTAAAACTGGAAACTGAGTGGATGCTCATCAGCTGGGGAATGGTTGAATAAGTTGTGGTATATTAATGTAATGAAATATGATTATTCTATAAGAAATGATCAGCAGGAAAATTTCAGAAAAGCCTGGAAAGACTTATATGAACTGATGCTGAGTGAATGAGCAAAATCAAGAGAATATTGTACATAGTAACAACAAGATTATGTGATGATCAACTATGGTGGACTTGGCTCTCAACATTGTGGTGAGTTAAGACAATTCCAATTGATTTGTTATGGAAAATGCCATTCACATCCAGAGAAAGAACTATGGAGACTGAATGTGGATCAAACCTTTTTGGTTTATTTGTTTCTTCATTTTCTTATGTTTTCCCCTTTTGGTATGATTTTTCCTAGAAAACATGAGAAACAAAAATATGCTTAAAAGGATTGCATATATATGGGAAAATAGATTACTATTAAGAAAAATAAATAAATAATGCCATGAAAGAGTTGCTGGAAGAGCAGAACCCACAAAAGGATGGAATGAAATAATTTAACACCAGAAAATAACTTAGAAAATCAGCAAGAAAGGTCTTTCTAACCTGGGTGACAGTGGAGCATAGTACAGAACAAGCTGCACCAGCAAAGACCCAGACCCAGCAAACCAGGAAACCCAAGCCCTTGGGAGCTACTGAATTAGCAGCAACAGGTGCTACTTCTGAAGCTCTCAGCCCGCAGGTGGTAAGAATGTTGAACAACTGATCAGAAGGAGATTACAGGGGTCTCTGTTGACACTGGAAGCAACACTCTGGGTTTTTTTTTTGTTTGTTTGTTTGTTTGCCTATATTCAGATCAGGCCAAATTTTAAAAGAGACATAAAAATTCACTGAAGAAAAAAAAATTCCTTAAAAAGTAAAATTGATGGTAAATGGCCAAAGGATACGGACAGACAATTTTTAGATGAAGAAATTAAAAATATTTCTAGTCACATGACATGAAAAAATCACTATTGATCAGAGAAATGCAAATTAAGACAATACTGAGGTACCACTCCACACCTCTCAGATTGGCTAAGATGGCAGGAAAAGATAATGATGAATGTCGGAGGGGATGTGGGAAAACTGGGACACTGATACATTGTTGGTGGAACTGTGAAGGATCCAACCATTCTGGAGAACAATTTTGAACTATGCTCAAAAAGTTATGCTCAAATCCCCTTTGATCCAGCAGTGTCACTGCTGGGTTTATATCCCAAAGAGATACTAAAGAAGGATAAGGGACTTCTATGTGCCAAAATGTTTGTGGCATCCCTGTTTGTAGTGGCAAGAAACTGGAAACTGAGAGGATGCCCATCAATTGGAGAATGGCTGAGTAAATTGTGGTATATAAATACTATGGAATATTATTGTTTTGTAAGAAAAGACTACCAGGATGATTTCAGAGAGGCCTAGAGAGACTTGCATGAATTGATGCTGAGTGAAATGAACAGAACCAGGAGATCATTATACACAACAACAACAAGACTATACAATGATCAAGTCTGATGGATGTGGCTCTCTTCAACAATGAGATGATTCACGCCAGTTCCAGTTGTTCAGTAATGAAGATAATTAGCTACACCCAGAGAGAGGACTATGGGAAATGAGTGTGGACCACAACATAGCATTTCTACTCTTTCTGTTATTGTTTGCTTGCATTTTTGTTTTCCTTCTCAGGTTTTTTATCTTCTTTATAGATCCAATTTTTCTTGTGCAGCAAGATAACTGTATAAAATATTGGATTTAACATATATTGTAATATATTAAATATGTATTAGACTACCTGCCATCTAGAGAAGGGGGTGAGGGGAAGGGGGTAAATTTTGGAATAGAAGATTTTGCAAGGGTCAATGTTGAAAAAATATCTATGTCTATGTTTTGTAAATAAAAAAGTATGATAAAAATTTTTTTTTAAAAGAAAGGACTGTGGGGACTAAGTGTGTATCACAATATATAGTATTCTCACTTTTTTGTTGTTCACTTGCATTTTGTTTTCTCTCTCATTTTTCGCTCTTTTATCTGATTTCTCTTGTGCAGCATGATAATTATGAAAATGTGTATAGAATTGCACGTGTTTAACATATATTGGATTATTTGCCATCTAGGGGAGGGAGAAGGGAAAGAAAAAAATTGGAACACAAGGTTTTTCAAGAATGAATGTTTAAAATTATCTATGCATATGTTTTGAAAATAAAAATCTTTAATAAAAAAGTAGAATTGTACAAATGGAAAAGCTCACTGAAGAAAATAATTCCTTATAAATTAGAAGTGAGCAAATGGAAGCTAATGAAATCAAGAAACAATCAAAGAAAACCAAAAGAATAGGGAAACAACATGAAATATCTCATTGGAAAAAAACAACTGATATGGAAAATAGATCCAGGAGAGGTAATTTCAAAATTATTGGAATACCTGAAAATCATGACAAAAAAAGACTAGAAATCACCCTTTGGGAAATTATCAACTGATTTTTTTTCTTGTGCATCATGATAGATGTGAGATTATTTTTGGAAGAATTGCACATGTTTAACATATATTGGATTGCTTGCTGTCTAGGGAAAGAGTGGAGGGAAGGGATGGAGAAAAACTTGGAACAATGGTTTTGCAAGGAGGAATGTTGAAAATTATCTTTACATGTATTTTGAAAATTAAAAACTATTATTAAAAAAAGAAAAAGAAATTATCAAGAAAACTACCTTGATATTCTTAACACTGGAGGGTAAAATAGAAATCAAATGAATCTACTGATCACCTCCTAAAAGAGATCCCCAAACGAAAACTTCCAGGAATATTATAGCCAAATTCCACAGCTCCCAGGTCAAGGAAAGAATACTGCAAGTGGGCAGAATGAAACAATTCAAGTATTATGAAGCCACGGTCAAGATAATACAAAATTAGCAGCTTCTATATTAATGGATTGAAGGGCTTGGAATATGATATTCCAGAGGGCAAAGGAGTTAGAATTACAACCAAAACAAGAAAAGGAAAACAGAAGAAACTTGATAATGTAACACTGTTTGCTACATGGAAAAGTGATACTTGCAACTCATAAAAACTTTCTCATTATTAGGGCAATTAGTAATATATAGAGATATAGGGCACAGGTATGGATTGAATTTAAAAGGATGATGTCTAAAAAAGTTTTTTTAATAAAATTAAGGGGTGAGAAAGAGGAATGTACTGGAAGAAAGGGAAAAGGAGGGGTAGAATGGGATAAATTGCATAAAAGAGGCAAGAAAAAGTTTTTACAGTAGAGGAGGGGATGGAGGAGGTCAGGTGGGGAGTGAGCAAACAGAACCCGCAAATATTTGGAGTGTAACAAATTTCCAGAAGAAGATATTTTGGAAGAACTTTAGGAAAGGTCTGTCTTAGTCTGGCAGGGGGGCACTGCACAGGCATAGTACAGTACCCTAACCCAGGGTAGAGAGGTCCCTATTGGGAATCTAGTGGGAGGCTCTTAGTCAAAATACAGCAGCATTGGCTTCTCTGTCCTGGTTCAGAAGCCAATGAATCAGAAAACTGGCTGTGAGACCTCAAACACAACTACAGAAGGGAAATAGTGAGCCCCTGAACCCCAGCATAACAACCAGGACTTGGCCATGATCACCCAGCTTGGGAAGAAAGCTGGCAGCACCAGCACCAGGGCAGCATGAAGCCCCTGTCACTCTGTAGAGAAAGCTTGAAACAATCTCCCCTGGGCCCTAAGTGCGGAGCGCAACATTTAAAAATAAGCAAAAAAATCAAAAAGAACTCTAACCATAGATAGCTATTATAGAGACAGGGAAAAACAGACCTCAAACACTGAAGATGCTAAAAGCAAAACATCTCCAGATGAAGTCTCAAAGAGTGACATGAGTTGATCTCCAACTCGGAAGGCTCTCTTGGAAGAATTCGAAAAGGATCTTTAAAAAGAGTTAAAAGAAAAATGGAGAAAGGAAATGAGAGCTTTGGAAAAGGAAACACAGAAATTGTCTGAAGAAAATCACTCTTTAAAAATTAATTTTGGGAAATGGAAAAAAGAAAACAACTCCTTGAAAATCAAAATTTGTGAAATGGAAAAAAGCCAATGAAAAAAATAATTCATTTAAAAGTTCAATTAGCCAAATGCAAAAGGAGATTTTTTTAAAAAAGCTAACTGAAGAAAATAATTCACTAAAAATTAGAATTGAACAAATAGAAATGAGACATCAAGAATCAGTCAAACAAAACCTAAAAATATGGGGAAAATAGAAGAAAATGTAAAAAACATCATCAAAAAAATGATTGACCTGGAAAATAGATCCAGGATAGACAATCAAAGAATTATTGGACTACCTGAAAACAACAATGAAAAAAAGAACCTAGACAACAAATTTCAAGAAATCATCACATAGCATCTCCACTCTTTCTGTTTCTGTTTGCTTGCATTTTTGTTTTTCTTCTCAGGTTTTTTTCTTTCTTTCTAGATCTGACTTATCTTGTGCAGCAAGATAACCATATAAATATGTATACATATATTGGATTTAACATATGCTTTAACATATTTAACATGTATTGGACTACCTGCCATCTAGGGGAGGAGGGGAGGGAGAAGAAGGGGAAAAGTTGGAACAGAAGGTCTTGCAAGAGTCAGTGTTGAAAAATTACCCATGCATATATTTTGTCAATAAAAAGCTATAATAAAAAATGAAGTATATAAAAAATTAAAAGAAAAAAAAAACAAGAAAGAAATCATCAAGAAAACTGCCCTTACATCCTAGAACCAGAAGGTAAAATAGCCACTGAAAGATTCACCGATCACCTCCTGAAAGAGACCCCAAAATGAAAACTCCAAGAAATATTGTAGCCTGAATTCCATAATTATCAGATCAAGGAGAAAATACTGCAAGCATCCAGAAAACAACAATTTAAATATCTCGGAGCCACAATCGGGATTATCCAGAACCTAGCAGCTTCCACTTTAAAGGATAAAAGGACCTGGAATATGATAGTTTGGAGGGCAAAGGAACTTGGTCTGCAGCCAAGAATCAACTATCCAACTAAAGAAGGGAAAGGGACCTGTATGTGCCAAAATGTTTGTAACAGCCCTGTTTGTAGTGGCTAGAAACTGGAAAATGAATGGATGCCCATCAATTGGGGATTGGTTGGGTAAATTGTGGTATATGAATGTTATGGAATATTATCGTACTGTAAGAAATGACCAGCAGAATGAATACAGAGAGGCTTGGAGAGACTTACATGAACTAATACTGAGTGAAATGAGCAGAACCAGATTATTATATACTTCAACAACAATACCGTATGAGGATGTATTCTGATGGAAGTGGATTTCTTCAAAAAAGAGAAGATCTAACTCAGTTTCAATTAATCAATGATGGACAGAAGCATCTACACCCAAAGAAAGGACACTGGGAAATGAATGTAAACTGTTTGCATTTTTGTTTTTCTTCCTGGGTTATTTTTACCTTCTGAATCCTATTCTTCCTTTGCAACTAGAGAACTGTTCGGTTCTGCACACATATATTGTATCTAGGATATACTGTGACATATTTAACATGTATAAGACTGCTTGCCATCTGGGGAAGGGGATGGAGGAAGGAAGGGGAAAAGTTGGAACAGATGTGAGTGTAAGGGATAATGTTGTAAAAAATTACCCATGCATGAGTTCTGTCAATAAAAAGTTATAATTATAGAAAGAAAGAAAGAAAGAAAGAAAGAAAGAAAGAAAGAAAGAAAGAAAGAAAGAAAGAAAGAAAGAAAGAGAAAGAAAGAATCAACTATCCAGCAAAATTAAGCATTATCTTTCCAGGAAAAAGATGGACATTCAATGAAATAAGGGATTTTAATTTCTTTCTTATAAAAAGACCAGAGCTAAACAGAAAGTTTGATCTTCAAATACAGAACTCAAGAGAAGCATAAAAAGGTAAAAAGGGAAGAAAACAATATGTTTGTTTACATCCCTATATAGGAAGATATGTTTAACTTTTGAGAACTGTATCTTTGTTAAGGGTATACTTAGAGGGTGTAGGTATAATTTGAATTTACTGTGATGATATAAAAAAAGAAACTGGGGGTAGAAAAGGGATTGAAGTAGAAGAAGAGGAAAGGGGAGGTAAAATGAGGTAAATTACATCATATGAAGAAGCCAAAAAAGACCTATTACAATTAAGAGAAAGAAGGAAGGGAGGTGAACACTGTGTGAAACTTAATCTCATCGGATTTGGCTCAAAGAGAGAATATCAGACATATTTAGTTTGATATAGAAACTTGTCTCATTCTATAGAGAAGTAAGACAAGAAAGGGGAAAGGAAAGGGGGAGACTAATAAAAAGGAGAACAGATGTAGAAGGGGAAAGGGATAAAAAAGGGAGAGGAATTGAAAAAAAGGTGAGGCCAGATTGAGGGAGGTGTTGTTAGAAGCAAAACACTGGTGAGAAAGGAAAGGAAAGAGAAAATATAATTTGGGGAAAATAAGATGGCAGGAAATAGAGTAATTTTAACTGTGAATGTGAATGGTATATACTCCCATAAAATGGAAGCAGATAGCAGACTGGAAAGCTAGGATTCTGAAGTCAGAATCCTACAATATGTTCTTTACAAGAAACATATTTAAAGGAGAATGATCCATACAGAGTAAAAGTAAAAGACTGGAGCAGAATCTATTATGCTTCAGCTGAAGTAATAAACAAACAAACAGAGGTAGTGATACTGATCTCAGATCAAGAAAAAGCAAAAATAGATCTAATCAAAAGAGAGAAGAAAACTACAACTTGATAAAGGGTACCATAGATAATGAAGTAATATCATTACTAAATATATATGCGCCAAGTGGTATAGCACTCAAATTCCTAGAGAAGTTTGTTGTTGTTGTCATCGTTGTGAATTTACTTTTTCAACAATGACGTGATTTAGACCAGTTCCAATAGACTTGTAATGGAGAGAGCCATCTGCATCCAGAAAGAGGAATGTCAAGACTGAATGTGGATCACAACAAAGCTTTTTTTACTTTTTTGTGGTTGGTTGTTTGCTTTTTTCTCATTTTTTCCCTTTTTGATATTTTTCTTTTGCAAAAAAAATTAAAAAGTAAATTCACAACAATGACCACAATATTATTGTTCTATAAGAAATGATCAGCAGGCTGATGTCAGAAAAGCTTGGAAAGACTTGCATGAACATGAAGCGAGTAGAAGCATGAAAACAATGTACACAACAACAAGATTATGCAAGGATCAATTCTGATGCACTTGGCTCTTTTCAAAATGAGGTGATTCATGACAATTCTAAAAGACTTGTGATGGAGGAAGCCATCTTCATCCAGAAAAAGGACTGTAGGGACTGAATGTGGATCATGACATAGTATTCTCCACCTTTTTGTTGTTGTTTGCTTGCATTTTGTTTTCTTTCTCTTTTTTTTCCTTTTTAATCTGATTTTTCTTGTGCGGCATGATAAATGTGGAAACAGGTATAGAAGAATTGTACGTGTTTAGCCTATATGGGATTACTTGCTGTCTAAGCGAGAGGTTGGGGAGAAGGGAGAGAGAAAATTTTGGAACACAAGGTTTTGCAAGGGTCAATGTTGAAAACTATCTTTTCATATATTTTGAAAAAACAAATATATTACTTAAAAAATATAAACAGTAGCCATTACCCAACTGAAAAATGATCAAGAAATATGAAATGTTTTCAGATGAAGTAATCAAAGATATCTACAGTCACATGAGAAGGTGCTCTAAATCAGGACTTCCTAAACTTTTTCTACTCCTGACCCCTTTTTTCCCCAAGAAATTTTTACATAATTCCAGGTATATAGGTATTTCAAATAGGTACAAATCAACCATTATAATAAATCATAAAGAAATTTATTTTAAAACAATTCTCTGACATACATATAACTTATCATTTTAAAGGTGAAAATGAGTTTGCATACTAATGAGATATGTGTCCCTGTTTATTTTTACAGAAAAAAATTTCATCTTAGAGGAATATTTGATACCTACATCCAATTGCTTGCTTTCTCAATGGGGCGGAAGGGGGAGGAAGGGAAAGAATTTGGAATTCAGAATCTTAAGAAACAAATGTTAAAAAATTGTTTTTATATGTAATTGGGGCAAAATAAAATAAGGAAGGAAGGAAGGAAGGAAGGAGGGAAGGAAGGAAGGAAGAAATTGCTGTCTGGGCCAACGCATCCATCTTCCCCACTCTCCCCCCACCTTCTTCTCTTCTAGGCACTAGTTGTCTGAAAGGCTGGCCAACAACTAATTGGTTTTCCCCGGGGTAAAGCAACAGTTATGTAGTAACACAAGGGATTACTCAGCACTCAACTTGTTTACTCATTTCTGCCCTTCACCCCTGGGCTCCAATCCCTTGGTAGATGCAATTTATCATGCCAAGGGGTTTGATCTAAAATGGAAATAATATCTTTCTCTCTCCCTCTCCTACCCCATCCCATCTTCCCTCTCTCCCCCCTCTCTCTTTATAAATCTGGCTCTACTTACCTACTTTTCATCTACATTCGAGTAGCTCCCATGGCCCAATCCTACAGTTCCCAGAGCAGGGTGAGTTGCTACTATGACCCTTCTTTCAGTAGTTCTATCTGAATTGTAGACTTTCAGGATTTAAAGGAACCTCCATAGTCACTCATTTTGAAGAGGACTAAACTGAGGTTCAAGATAACTACATCAAGCTAAAATCACCTTGTTTTAAGATGCTTACAAATAATTTACTCCAACCCCTTTATTTTACAGAGGCAGAAACTGAGGCCCAGAGAAGGGAAAGGGACCTACCCAAGTTTATTACATGAATCAGAGACAGAATGAAAATCCACGTCTCATGTTTAGTCTGCAAATGGGCTGGATTTGGGTGGGAGGCAGGGAGAGAATGAACATGAGAGTTTTCAACATATGCCTGAATGTTTTTCCTGCAGAACAGGGTATGAACATTTTCTATATCATCCCAGGGGCCAGAATTGGTAACAAATGGTTGAGAATAAACTGGAGGATGATTAATAGAGTCTGTTGTAGAGGGGACCCTTGGTCATATATGGCTTTGGTGACATGGCATCCAAGGTCCCCCATAATTCTCAGATTCAGCATATCTATATTTCTGTTTCCTCTTCTGGTTTCCTTTCTTCTTAGATAAATGTGATTGAACTAAAAAGGGGAAAGGGGGAGTCAGAAAAGTTTGGTGGGGGCCACAGAGAATGAGAGCAAGAGTTTCAAGAGCTGGATGTGTAACAGGTAATTCTAGGTAGCTAGTAGACTCATAATGTCTAGCCAAATCCAAATTCAGGGTGACTGAATCGCTAATGTTTTTGGATATGCTAATGTTTAAGGAAAGAAGCTATCAGTCAAGAGACAGACTAGGCTGAGACAAAGAAGAGCTGGGACCCTGATATCAAGGGGACAAAGAATGAGCAGGAAGGACATGAAATAATAGGAGACTAGGAATAAAATAGAAGCAGGATGTTGAGTGGTATATAGGAGAGAACGGGGAGATAGGAGGAGGGTCGAAGAGCGCACATAGGTTTAATGTCAGAGTCTGGTGAGTTTGAATTCTTGCCAACTAGAGTGAGCAAGAATTCTAACTCTGTACTTAGTATCTCTATGACTTTGGACAGGTCACTTCCTCACAGTTTCCTTGGTTTCCTTATCTGTCAAATGAAGGAATTGGACTTGATGAGATCCCTAAAGTTCCTTTCAGCAGTAAATACCACTTCTATAAGAAGCTAGAAATGATACATGTCCAATCAAGTCCAGCCTCATTTGCTATCCAGCCCGCCACAGTGTGAGCCAATCATTCAAGGACAGTTAGGAAAGATCAGGAAAGAGGGAGTGGGTCAGGAGTCAGAAGAGAGAGAGAGAGAGAGATGGGGAGTAATTAGCTTCAGACTTTAGAGATGGGGTGATGGAAATTACCAGTATGTAGCAATCACCAAATCCAGCCCAGTTGAGCCTTATTGTAAATGGGAAAAGCCTAACTCCTGGGAGCTAGCTGGGGGTGAGAATGACATGGGGATGCCTATCCTGGCCCCATCTCTTGGTCTTCCCTCAGGCCTGCCTCTCCCATCTCATCGAGCCTCAGAACATCAGAGAGACTGGGCCCCAACAAGGCCAGGTAGTCTGCAGAAGAAGCAGCTCAGCTTTAGGGCCTTTCTTCTCTGGGGTGGGCTTTTTTTCCCATCCCCAGTTCCTTGGGGCACACCATTTCTGAAGCTCCCAGAAATCCAGCATTCAATGGGGACAATCTGTCTCTTTCTCCCTCTGATGACCTAAGTGTGATTCCTCTCACCCTAATCCCTACCCTATACGTGCATTTCCCACTCAATTCAGAGAACAGGAGGACACTCCAGCTTCCTCCAAACCATAGTGTAGCAGAGATCTCCATGGCCATTTCTTTGGAAAAGAAAGGAAAAGTGAAGCTCAGAGTTACTGAGGCATGGACTAGTCTGAACAGGGTTAAGAAACCAACTAGCCAAAGAAGGCCTTAATTGTAATTTGATAAAGCTATGGCTGCATTTAAACACACACATGGACACAGACACACACGTCCCCAGGACTGCCCAGTGTGGCTTGTCCCTAGCAAATTGTCCCTCGAAGGAAACATAAATAAATAAAACTGCCATGGAGAGCAACCAGATCTGATGGGATATGCATCAGGCTGCATTCCTAATCACACACACACGTACATACATGCTCACATATGTACACACAAACACATGTTCACACGTGTGCACACACAAATGCATGCTCACACAGGCACACATGCGAATGCATGCTCACACACATAAATGCACACCCACACACGTGCACATACATGAATGCACATCACACAAGGCGCACACACAAATGCATACTCACACATGAAAGCACACATATGTGCGCACACATGGATGCACACTTACTCACACAATGAATGCACACTCTTGCATGTGCTCACACACATGCATGCATGCTCACACAAATGTACTCATACACATGCATATACACAAATGCACTCTCACACACACAAATGCAGGCTCGCACATGAATGCACACTCATACACATGCATACACATGAATGCACACTCGCACATATGTGCCTGCAAATGAATGTACACCCACGTGGGCACACACATGCACACATACATACCTCCATCAAGAGAAAGGATATGGACATGATTCTCTCTTCTCTGGGCCAAGGTATTGTCCTTCACCCATTCCTATGTGCTTTGAGGGCTACCTCTCTATGTATTACTACCACTCCTGGGAATATTGTTCTTTTCACTTTGCTTTCCTCATCCTGCAGCACTTCAGCCAAGTCTCTCTGTGTTTCAATTGTTCCCCATGGCCACATAATAGTTCAGCATATTCATATCCCACAGCTGCCCCCTATTTAATTAACACCCATCTTGGGCCCAGTTTTCCACTCTAAAGAGTTCTCCTATGATTATTTGGTTATCTACGGTTCCTTTCTTATTGTCATTGACCTCCTTAAGGTATATACCCAGTGATGGAACTGATCAAAGATCCTGTTCCTAATTACCCACGGACTGAGTACCCTGTACAGTTAGGGGCACATGTTTGATCCACAGATTTGAAGTTAATCTAAATACCCTCACAAGAGAAGCCTCTAAAGACCCGTGTTTCTAGGAAAACTTGTCACTTTCTTTTGTGGACAAAAAAATGGATAAAAAGTGCACAAAAGCATCCAGTCCATTTTTCTTTCCATCCCCCCTTCCAAGGAACTTAAAGGTAAATCTCCTACCAACTAGAGTGAACAACTGACCCAGGTGCTCAGTAGTCTCTCTTCCCTGTCCCTTTCATTTTGTCTCCATTAGGGACTGTGTCTTTCCTGCCCAAACCTCATTACCCAAAGAACACCGGATTGATCTAGGTTTTATAATTCTGCCATTATTTCTAACCTAGCCCCAATTTCTATGTTCTTATCACTCCCCAGCCCTTTTCTCATTCTGAGCCTGTTTTCTCAGCTACCAATGAGGGATTGGGACTAAACGATCTCCAAGGAGCCGACTAGCTTTCCATCCTATGCTATCGAGACCAGCAAGTCCCCCTCATGAAATACAGTCTGAGTTGTACTCGGTGACTGCTGAGTAAATGCAATCTGCAGCTTCCCATAAGGCCGGGCTCCCTCTCTAATTCCATCACAAACATCTGTGGGCTTCAGTTTCCCCCTGGAAGAACCTAAGAGCAGAGGGTTAGGGTGTTGGATAAGGTAAGCACTGAAGTCTATTTCAGCTTTACCAAGCTAAGGATCCATGAACCACCAGCATGTACATGTGCGTGCGCACACACACACACACACACACACACACACCAAATCTGAACTAGTCTGGTCTCTGAGAGTCTTTCTTTGTACAGATTCCCTTCTCAATCACGTCAGACTCCTCACTTCTCTCTGGTTCTTGGTTATCCAAGCTTAAAATTCAGGAGTTGGACAAGACAACCTTCCCAGCTCTCATCATCTACGAGTCTCTGAAGCATCATTACACACATCACAGCAGACCTGGGCTCAATTCTCTAGCTCTCGATTCTGTGGAGGCTGCGGTTCATTTTCAAAATCCAGTTCAAATTGCACCAGGAAAGACAGCAGTAAGTTAAGGCTAGAAAAACCCGATGGTGAAGGGCACCTATCTCAGACCAGCAGCTGCAAGTGCCCCCCCACTGTTGCCACCTTTTGGGTTTCAATCTCTCTCTTCTTCCACTTTCTCCAATTTTCAGAGTTCTCAGTCATTGGTATATGGACCATTGCTCCTTTCCCCCTCAAGTTTCATTCTTGCCCCCATTTCAGCAGGTCCCAGCTATCCTCAAATCCGATGCCTGGCCAAGGCAAGGGCCCGTGGATCTGGAGTCTGGTCAGAACAGGACGTCTGTGACTGAATTCATCCTGCTGGGGCTGACGGATCGTCAGGAACTGAAACCCATCCTCTTCACTGTCTTTCTTCTGGCCTATGTAGCCACTGTGGGTGGCAACCTGAGCATCTTGGCTGCCATCGTGGTGGAACCCAAGCTGCACACACCCATGTACTTCTTCCTGGGGAACTTGTCTCTCCTTGACATCGGATGCATCACTGTCACGGTGCCCCCAATGCTGGTACAGCTTCTGTCCCAAGATCTCTCCATTTCCTTTGCTTCCTGCTTTTCCCAGCTCTTCTTCTTCCACCTTCTGGCCGGTGTGGATTGCCACCTACTGACTGCCATGGCCTACGATCGCTTCTTAGCTATTTGCCGCCCATTGACCTATGCCACCCGAATGAGCAGGGCCATACAGGGGAGTCTGATAGGCGTATGCTGGACCATCTCTTTCTGCAATGCACTGACCCACACGGTGGCTCTGTCCATGCTTAGCTTCTGTGGCCCCAATTTGGTAAACCACTTCTACTGTGATGTGCCGCCACTTTTTGGGCTCTCCTGCTCCAGCACCAGTCTCAATGAGAAGCTGCTCTTTGTAGGTGCAGTCTTCATGGGAGTGGTGCCCCTGACGCTCATCTCTACCTCCTATGCCCACGTAGCCGCTGCCGTGCTGCGAATCCGTTCTACGGAGGGCCGGAAGAAGGCTTTCTCCACCTGCACCTCACACCTGACCATTGTGTGCATCTTCTATGGCACAGGCTTCTTCAGCTACATGCGCCTGGGCTCTGTTAACGCCTCAGACAAGGACAAAGCCATTGGGATCCTGAACACTATCCTCAGCCCTATGTTAAACCCACTCATCTACAGCCTCCGCAACCCTGATGTTCAGGGTGCCCTGCGAAGGGTGTTCATGGGCCAGAGGCCCATGGAATAAGGAGACTACAGCCCCCAGAGCCTCTTTGTTTCTTTCCTCCTTTCCTTCCTTCCTTCTCTCTTTTTCTCTTTTTTCCATCTTTCTATCTTTCTTTCCTTTTTCCTTCATCTTTCTCCATTTACATTTTCCTTCATTTCTTTCCTTTCTCCTTTCTCTTCCACCCTTAAAACTTCACTTCCTTTCTTCTCTCCTTTCTCTATCTCATTCCTTCATGCTCTCCTTGCCTTACCCTTTTCCTTCTTCCCTTCCTTCTTTACTCCTTGCTCTCATTTTTCTCTTCTTTTCCTCCTTTCCAACTCTTCTCTCTTTCGTTTCTACTTCACTCCCCCCCCCAAAAAAAAGAATGAGTGGATTGTCCAAAGGTCACACAGTAAGTTGTGACAGAGCTTGTACTCATACCCAGATGAGAAGGGATAAGTAAGAGGCAAAAGATGGAGGGAAACAGAATGGATACAAAAGGAAAAGAGAGTGTGAGCCAAGGGTAGTTCTGAGGCAGAATATGGTGAAACTTGGTTCAAGAACTTTTCCTTATGTTCAAATGCATTTCAAACATTCAATACAAGAAGGGCTCTGCCCCCTCTAGGGAAGGATGTTTCCAGCGAGCCCCTCTCTGTGTGGTAGGAGCCCTGGCTCTGTGAGGAGACTCCAGTCTAAGGAAGTTGGGCTTTTCTAAAGAAGAAATGGGGCTGGGAACTGGGGAGTAGTTGTCATTCAAAGTTTGTTTTCTAAAGAAAACAGAATTTCTGCTTGGAAATGCAATTTGAAAAGAGTTGAATTGTCCCCAATATAGTTCCTAGACTGATTCTGCTTTATTATGAGAAGGGGATTTTGGTAGAAACCAGAGGGTAGGGCATTTTTCCTTGGATGGAGAGAGTAGGAAGTTACTACTAAGCCAATTAGGAGTTGATAGGTTACCAGCTCATCTATGTTACACACACACACACACACACACACACACACTCCTCCAGACTTCTTAGTTGGCCCTCAAGTATCTCTGTGACAAGGAGGGTCTGCTGAAGAAAACTGGCCACTGAACCAAGAAGAGTCCCCTTCAATAGGGTAGAAAAGGTCCCTAGAAGAGCTGAAACTCTTGAGGATCACATCTAGGCCAATTTTTTTCTTGGACTTCTAGAGTGAGCACCTGCCAAGTCCATGACTGAGTCATCTGCTCTGTTTGTCTTTGTCTGTGCTGGATTCACCAAAATGCAATCCTGACAAATGCATGTTTTCATCTTAGGTGACTACTTTCATAATTCAAGTTTTCTAAGTTTCCTTAGAAAATGGCCCTTGCCAGGAGGGCACTCCAACTGGAAGGATGCAGAAAGCCCAGATTGCATCTGGGTAGCCAGGCTTCCAAATTACTTTGACTTAGGTATTTCTATTTCCTCTCATTTTGCTCAACATTATTTCCCTCAGTTTCAAATGGACACGTGAGATGGTAAAGAGAGGCCATTTGAGTGTCTGGAATTGAGCACAGATAGAAACAACCAGGTGGCAGTTACCATGATAAGAGACATAAAATATTCTCAAAGCAGAGCCAAGGCAACTTGAGTTTGATAATCAATGATTAATCAGAGGGCACGCCAAGCTTGGTGAGGAAGGTACCAAATCTTGTCCACGTGTGGATAGGGTCAGATCTGGTGACAAATGACATCCTTCTTCTAGTATGCTATAACTGGATGCAATTGTTAAAGATTTGCTCCCATTTATGCTAGCTGCAATAAAGCATTTTATTTTCCTACACAAGCAGAGGTGGGCCTAAGCATTTCATGTCTGGGTCCAAATCACCTATTTACCTTTTCCCACATGGCAGCATGTACCTAAAATGAAGGCACAGTACCTACATATTTATGTCTGCTGCTTTGGAAAGAGTTAGTCTTGCAACCCCCAGTCCCTAACGTGATGGCCTAGGTCACAGACTAATTCCCAGCTAAACACTCAAAGAGGCAACGTTAAACCTGATATTGGAAGTAATGTGTCCACTTCCAGGGATGAAATTCTAGGAAGTCTGTAGAAAAGCAAGAGCACTTTGAGAATATATTGACTAGAATGAGTGAGTGAGTAAGTGAATGAAAAACCTTAGTCCTCATAGAGGTAAATCTCTCAAACACAATTAAATAAAGGTTAACTAGTTCCATGATGGCCAGAGGACCAGAGATAAGATGCTTCCCACTAGCCTGTATGCCACCTAAGAGCCAGAAAGGACATCATCAATTTCTTTGGCGTGCCCCCCTTTGCAGACTTTGTGACAAGCAAGCTATATCCCCCAAACAATTGTGGTTCTCAAAAAGACGTGGGCTTCATGAGAGCTTTGCCCACTGATAACTTCTGGCCCAAATATGCACTAACTTGTCATTGCAGAGGGAACCGAGACCCTACTGAATAGCATAGTAACTACATTCAGAAAAAACCCGAGAACATAAACCAGTATCTTTCCAGTTGCTGAGGTTTGGAACATTTGAGTCATTCTTAACTCCAACTTTGCCCTCTCCTTCCCTTTCCCCTTGTTTGATTCTTAGCCAACTCCTGTCATTTCCCAACCCACAACATATTTTGTAGCCATTTCTTTTTCTCCCCCCACATAGCCATCTCTCATCTGGACTATGGAAATGGCCTCCATATTGCTCTCCCTGCCACAAATCTATAACTCATTCATTCCATCTTCTACATAGCAGCCAAAGTGATATTCTTGGAGTATGAATCTGATCACATCAATCCCTTGATCAAAATTTTCCAGTAACTCTCTATTGTTTCTAGGATCAAATACAAACTCCTCTGGTTAGAAAGGTTGGTTACCCCTTCAAAGTCTGGTCCCAGGCCACCTTTGTACACTTAGTTGAGAAAAGTAGACTTCAGCTTAATGTCATAGAAAACTTCCTAACAATCAGAGCTGACCCCAAGTGAAATGGGCTCTCACCCAACTCTTTGGGGATCTTCCAGGGAAAATTGGGTGGCCATTTGCCAAGGTCACTAGAAAGGGATTCCCATTTAGTCCAATCAGATAATTCCTGTGCTCTTTCTCTTTCCACTCTGAATTACTGGGATTCTTTGGATATGTTGATATTTCACCATGACTCCATTTTTTAAATTTAGTTTAAAATGTTCCATTTTACAACTAACTGTTTCCTGAGTTAGCTGTTCCTTCGGTCCTGAGCCTTCCAAAAGTTTCCTTCTCTAAATCTCCAATTCTGAGTCAGTCTCTAACAAACCATCTCTTCTTCCCTACCGCAACCTCTCAGCTGAAGGGGACCAAATCCCTGCTTCACCATTCTATCCAGTTCACAGGATGATTACTCTCCATCAATTTCTCCATCTCCATTTAACACTTCCCTCTCGTCTCCCTCCCTCTCTTTGGGTCAATAACCAGGTATTTCTATGATCATCCTGATGGAGGTGACTGGACTTAGGGATTTAGCCAGGCAGGAAGCATATACATACTCTCCCTCAAAACAACCTGATTGTATTGGTAGGGGGGAAATAGGTTATGCACAAAGATGAAGGGATACAGAGGCCTCTGTAGACCAGCCACTTCCTGTTCCAAGGAGTTCTTTTTTTGTGTTAACAGAATTTTGCTGTCTTGCTCTCTAAACTGTGAATAGCTGAAGCCACACAAAGCAGGCTTAGAGATCAAGTAGTACTTTAATTAATCACTTTCTGAGTGAAGAACACAGTTTGTAAAGTGGAAGTTCTCCTGGGCAGGAGACCTCAGGAAAGGGAGAGATTATATAAAGAAATCCTAAATGGGAAGGGAGGGAGAAGGTGGATTATAATATAATCATTTTCCGGGCATGAGAGGTTGCCCATGACAAGCCCACAACGAAGGACAATATGGGTATTCTCCAGTCCTGTGGGAACATAAAGTTATTGTTTCAACTCCTTGGAGAGGGGGTGGGAAGTACTTACTTGGGGGCAGGACCAGAGTTCTTTGATGGAAACCAGTTCTACAATCTTTGACTCACTTTTACTTAACACACACAGGAGAGCGGTGTCAAGGACTGATTGATCATTTCAAGCTGCAATGGTAAGACTGACTCCCAAATCAGAAAAGGCAGTTCTAATAGATCTAAATTATAAGTATTTTCATTAGACATATCTTGATAATTATAAAAATCATAATTTTTCCTTGTGGGGGTCCAGCTCCAGTAGTGAATGAATGAAGGGTGTGAAAGTACAAGGGTCAGGTGGAGAAGAGAGTTTCGAATATGAACTCTTCAAAGTTTATTGATCAGAGAAACATATATATATGTCAAATGCTTATAGACTTGATACAAAGTACACTCTTTGAAGTTCCTATAGCTTTCCCTGACAAACAAGATCTACTGAGATGTAAATGATTAAGCCCCGGATCTTGGTTACTTAGAGATAGATGTAAATAGTTGAGATACACATCGGGGTAAAATTTATCACACCATCCTCTCAAGTATCTTTCTCCCAAATGCCTTTATCTCCACTGTGGGCTGTTTTTCCTGTCCTAAATTGAAAGGTTAGCCTTTAATCCACTGAGTAGGGTTTGCATTTTGCTTCAGTCTCTAGATTTCTAATTTATTATATTAATAAGCATGTCTCTGCTATTTCAATAGAAAAGGGAGTTTTGGTGAGCCGAGTTACTGTAAGATTCAAAAACAGAAATGGATTCTTGCCTCCTGGCCCTCTACATTTCCTCATTCCCTCTTTCGATCAAAAGGTTGGAACAACCCTAAGAAGCCACAGGGAACATTCATTTGCGATATGGCATTGATTTTAAGTAAAAATAAGTGAGTGACAAAGCAAATGCTAGGAAAATGGCAAGGCAAATAAGGAAGAGGAACATCAGACCAGGGAGGGCAGAATAGAGAATGCTGCCAAAGTTTTCAGGCAACCAGACGAGTAGATCAAAGGAAGGTAAGGGGGAAACATGCTTCAGAATATCTGATCCCTATTCCATAAATCTTCTGCTTGCTTGCTAAGAGCGCCAAGGTCTTTCTCGATTTCAGGCCCCTCTTCTCTCAGCCAATAGGCTGCCCAGCACCCTAGGATTTTGCAATACCATGAAGGCAAGTGAATCAGGAAGGTGATTATGATATAATATAGAACCATATAAAAAGAAAAACAAGGTGAAAGTAGAAGGGAAAAAAACTGCTACTTCCATAAGCACTGAGATTTAGTCCTGAGAGGATAGTAGCAGGAGAGAAAAGGCTTACTTTATAGAGAGAAGAACTGTAAACCTCAGTCCATATCCACTTCCTTGGGCTGGGGTCTTGGGGACAGCTGCCTACTTCTGATGTCAGCTGTTTTGGACCCTAGTTGATTTTCAAGGTTAGGTCACCTGTAGCATCTGCAATCCAGGTAGGTGGTACTGCCCTTCTAAGATGTGACAGGTGGAGCCAGGACTCCGCTCCCCAGAGTTTGGCTGCAGTGGGGGTGGTGAGCAGGACTTCAAAGGGACCTTTCCACCATGGCTCCAAAGATTGCTTTCAGAGGTGTGTTTCCAGAAGACCCAGTCACTGGGTTGGATTAGGTTGCGATTCCTAAAAAAAAATGGGACTGTGGGACAAGTTGGTAAGTCTCTGATATTTTCTGAGCCAACTCAATATAGTACTGTGGGAAGGAGTCTTTAGCTGCTATGCTTCCCACTACCCATGGGTATAGTGGCTGTGGGTGTCCTGTTGCTTTCTCATAAGGACTGAGTTTATGAAAACCAAATGGTCTGGATCTAAGGCTTAGTAGGGCTAAAGACAGGGCTTTGGGCCCAGGAATACCTAGTTCTTCAGCTAATTTAGCAAGGGAAGTTGTAAGTATCCCATTAACTTGTTCAATTATCCCAAGTGCTAAATGATTGACCAGGATGAGAGCAGCTTAGCTAATGAAGCTTCTGTGAAATGGGAACCTCCATCATTATGTATTTCTTTAGGAACCCCCCATAATGGAATGATTTTTTCTAAGTGGATTTTTGCTGCCCCAGAGACTGCGAAGGGGAATGCTTCCACCCACCAGGAAAACATACAGACCATAACCAAAGTATATTTGTAACCATGGGCAGGTGGCAAATGAATGGAGTCGATCTGCCAAATGGGGCATCCGGGAGAGGAAACTGGCCACAAGCTGGCTTCAGAGGCTTGAACACATCGTGCTTGGGGCAGGTGGGATACATCTTACAGAAGGTGATGGCAGCCCCGTGAAAACTTCCCCATCAATATTTTCAAGCTAGTTCTACCAATTTGTCGAGTCCTCCATGGCTGAATGAATTAAGGTGTTCCATCATAGGGAGGGATAAACTTTTAGGGAGGACTTCAAGTCCACTTGAGCCAACCCATAATCCCACAAGCTTATCAAGTTCTCATCCCTCCTTTTGAAGTTCTTCTTGCTCTATGACAAGCATTCCCTTCTGGGCTGTAGCTATCTCTTCCTTAGTTAGGCGAAGAGACTTAGCTTATCCATCTCATTCTGAAGGCTGCCTAAGGCCACACTTGTGGGACAAAGTTGCTGGGCCCTCATGAATTCAGGGAGTTACAGTTGGGATTTGGACTACTTGCTCCGCCATCATTTCTGCCGGCATGGAAGATATTTTCTCCAGAAGGCCCTGGAAGTTAATGCTACAGCCTGGGGAAGCAGTAAACGGTCTGATAGCTGAGAAGCCCATTTTTGATGTTTAATGGGCTGTCCTGAGGAGGTGAGGAAACCCCCGATCCTTCCATAATATCCCAAAGTGATATGCCACCCCAAACATATACCCACTCTCAGTATAGATATCAATCCTTCTTCCTTTTCCTAACTGACAAGCCCTGGCTACTGACTCAAGTTGGGCTTGTTGTGCTAAATGGGTACGAGGTAATAATGATGAAGCTTGCCAGTATGGTATGAATTTAGGAGAGCTTCAGCACCATAGGGAATGTACCATTAAGGGAGAATCAAGACAAATGTCCTCAGTGACAGACAAAGGCAGCTACAGCCACTACTGCTCCAAGTCAGCCTGGGAAACCTTTAGCAATGTTGCCCAAAGTTTTTCTCTAGAATCCCATGGGACAGATAGCTTTTGCCATGTTTCTGTGTTAGTGCACCAAGCGCATCCCCTCCTGTCTCCTAGATGAATAAATCAAATGGGAGAGAAAAATTGTCAAAGGTTCAAAGTGGTGAGCGTTGGAGGGAAGATTTCAAAGAATCAAACAGGTTTTGAGCCTCTTGGGGAAAAGCCAAAGGCTCAAGTACAAGATCCTTTAGGAGTCGATAAAGGGGAAAGGTGATATCTGAGAATTCAAGGAGCCAGAGAAACTGGACCTAGGAAGGCACGGAGCTGAAGTTCGGTGTGGGGTACAGGAAATTGAATGATAATTTTAGGCAGAGAGCTGATGTTCCAGGAACCGTACCAAGAGGAGGGCAGATTGAGGTTTGCCCCTAGATAACTCATGGCCCTGTGCTGCTAAACCACAAAGGTACACAGAGTCCCTACAAGAAATGTCTCGGGAAGGGGAACAAAGGAGATCACCAACATACTGAAGGCTTGCACCTTGAAAGAGACCATAGAAGCTGGGGAGCTGGTGGAGTTTATTGACAAAGTGGGTACAATTTAGATAGGTAGGTAGCTCCAGGTGATTAAGGAGAATATCTTCAAATGATTTAATTCTTTCTTTCACTAATTCTAATTCAGACGTGCATGCTCCTTCCTTACCCTCCAAATATCATTTATTATAGCCACTCCATTCAAGAACCTGAGTTTCCTCATTCCTCACTTTCTGCCTCATATGCTCCAATTTGATCTTATCAAAGCTGCCCCAATGAGACCAGCAAAGTTTAGGGTCATTACTGGTCAAATCAACCCAATCATGGCAATAGCAGGGACTCTCAGAACCATATTTCTTATCTGTTTGAAAGGCACGTGTTTGTTTTGGAGGTGACTTGATGGAAACTGCCTCAGTATCCCTTTTTGCCCTTACTGTACCTCGGTCCCATTTTAAAGGTGAACACGCAAAGCTAAAAAGACCACTTAACTAACAGGTATATACAATACACAAATGCAAGTACATCGTAAAGGAATATGACAATATAAATACACAAAAGCAATTCATTCCCCATGCTAGCAGTTCACTTAAATTACAAGAGTAAACATTTCTAATTTCCATCTGTTTCAACTGCACACAAACCAAGCACATAAGCAATTCTTAGATGAATTTACCACATCCAGAAAAGAAACATGCAGCCCATAACTGGACGTGCATTTATCGAAGAGAATAGGTGCATGCAAAAGCCAATCCATGTACAAAAGCAAAACGGGTTCACCAAAGTGGTCCGGATCACCAAAAGGCTCCTGGGAATATTCCTCACAATGAAAGGTGGGCTTGGTCAAAGGATAGGCCCAGTGAGCGAGTGAGCGAGAGAGCACTGAACTGGCCAGACTAAGAATTAAGACTCTTGAAGAAAAGGCCTAGTGGCTCCTAGTCCCTTCCCTAATGTACTAGAAAGTTCAAGGCTTCACTTCTACTTCCATCCCTTAAAACCACTGCCATCAATTAATGGTTAATAAAAATTTTGCTGGCCCCAAAGCAAGGCCAGGTGTTAGAGATCAAGGAGCAGTTTAACTGCAGTTTACAAACTTGCAGTTTGTAAATTGGAAATTTTCCTGGGCAGACCTCGTCCCGGTGCAGAAAAGCGAGAGATTTTATACACAATTCATAAATGGGAAGGAGGAGCACAACACAATCATTTTCAGGGCCTGAGCAGTTGTCCATGACAAGCCCAGAAATGCAGGACAATATGGGTGTTCTGCAATCCTAATGGAACAGTTAAGTAATTGTTTCAACTCCCAGAGATGGTTACTTGGGGGGGGGGGGGTGGAGTGGAAATGAATCAGAGTTTTGTGATAGGAACAGGTTATACAACCTTTTTTTTTTTTTTTACTGAGGCAATTGGGGTTAAGTGACTTGCTCAGGGTCACACAGCTAGGAAGTGTCTGAGGCCAGACTTGAACTCAGGTCCTCCTGACTTCAGGGCTGGTACTTTACCCACCACACCAACTAGCTGCCCCTCGGGTTCTATAATCTTTGATTCCTGTCATCTAACATACACAGGAGAGAGTTGTCAAGTTGCACTATAAGACTCTGACCCCCCAAGCCAGAAAAGCTCTAAGACATGATATACATTAGCAGTATGTTCATTACATGTATCATCTTGATAATTAGAAAAATCATAATTTTTTCTCATTGCTTGGCTTGCCATTCAAAGTTGGCAAGTGAGTGGCAACTTTGAAGAGCATTTGGGGCACTATTGTCATTTAGGAGGCAATCAGAAGGCCTGGAAATTAGCTTAAAAGAACAAAGGCTGAAAAGAGCTCCCAGGAAGTGAGCAATTTACTCTGGAGCTTTCTAGCTGCCAGACTAGAGGGGCTCAGTAGAACTAGGCACCCTGTGCCATCTCAGCTGCCCTAAATCTCAACTCTCTTCACTAAGGTTCCTGGAAGCAGAGAGAAGCCCCCAAGGGCCATGTCAACTCCTGATGCCAGCGAAGAGGCCAGAGAGAAATCTGAGTCTTTAAACAATACTTTCAGCCCTTGAACCAGTTGAGTGCAGAGATTAACGAGTCAAGATTTGGAAGAAAGGATTTGATAGGACTCACGTCCCTTCATATATACCCTTTAAACACTCAATTTCACAGACTCAGATTACAGTTAGTAGGTCCCCTCCCTCACCCCCACTAATCCAGGCTCTAAATTGCAGCTGGCTTTGTGCAGGTTTCCCATTTTCTTCTCTCTATCTGTTCCAGGTGAAGAGCAGTGCACAGACTGAGAGGAAGAGGAACCTATGGACCGGTCAACCAGTTCCTCTCTAGGTGTTTAGTGTCCAATATTAGAATCAGAAAGCAAAGAACAGTTTTTTATTTCTGCCATCCCAGAAAAGCAAAACAATGCAAAGAGCTCTCCAGAGCTCATGAACAAATGCAGAAATGAAAAGGAATCAAATGACTCATAAGACTGCCCTGGGAAAGTAGGAATACTTCAGGAAGCTACTCCTAGTCTCTGTAACTAAGCCACCTTGGAGAGAATCCCAGTCAATGGCTAGCTACCTCTCATTGGAGCTGCCTTTCTATTTTTCTAAATTTGTTTAAATTTTATTTTAATAGGATATTATTTTTCCAGTTACATGGAAATTTTTGACATTCATTTTTGTAAGATTTTGAATTCCAGATTGTTGGAGGGGATGTGGGAAAACTGGGACATTGATTCATTGTTGGTGGAGTTGTGAACGAATCCAACCATTTTGGAGAGTAGTTTGGATCTATGCTCAAAAAGTTATCAAACTGTGCATACCCTTTGATCCAGCAGTGTTACTACTGGGCTTATATCCCAAAGAGATTATAAAGAAGGGAAAGGGACCTGTATGTGCACGAATGTTTGTGGCAGCCCCTTTTGTAGTGGCTAGAAACTGGAAACTGAATGGATGTCCATCAGTTGGAGAATGGCTGAATAAATTGTGTATATGAAAATTATGGAATATTACTGTTCTGTAAGAAATGACCAACAGGATGATTTCAGAAAGGCCTGAGAGACTTACACTGAACTGATGCTGAGTGAAATGAAGCAGGACCAGGAGATCATTATATACTTTACAACAATACTAGATGATGACCAGTTCTGATGGATCAGGCCATCCTCAGCAACGAGATCAACCAAATCATTTCTAATGGAGCAGTAATGAACTGAGCTTAGCTATGCCCAGAAAAAGAACTCTGGGAGATGACTAAAATCATTACATTGAATTCCCAATCCCTATATTTATGCACACCTGCATTTTGATTTCCTTCACAAGCTTAATTGTACAATAATTCAGAGTCTGATTCTTTTTGTACAGCAAAAATAATGTTTTGTCATGTATACTTATTGTGTATCTAAGTTATATTTTAATATATTTAACATCTACTGGTCATCCTGACATTTAGGGGAGGGGGTAGGGGGGTAAGAGGTGAAAAATTGGAACAAGAGGTATGGCAATTGTTAATGCTGTAAAGTTACCCATGTATATATCCTGTAAATAAAAGGCTATTAAATAAAAAAAAAAGAAATAAAAAAAAAAAAGATTTTGAATTCCAGATTTTTTCTCCCTCCTTCCCTTTACCTCTCCTCCCTCCCACAAGACAACAAGCAATCTATATCCCAGAGAGATCTTAAAGGAGGGAAAGGGGCCTGTATGTGCCAAAATATTTGTGGCAGCCCTTTTCATAGTAGCCAGAAACTGAGAATTGAATGGATGCCCATCAAATGGAGACTGGCTGGGTAAATTGTGGTATATGAATGTTATGGAATATTATTGTTCTGTAAGAAATGACTAGCAGGATGATTTCAGAAAGGCTTGGAGAGACTTATATGAACTGATGCTGAGTGAAATGAGAAGAACCAGGAGATCATTATGCACTTCAACAACAATACTATATGAAGATCGATTCTGATGGACCTGGCCATCTTCAACAATGAGAGGATCCAAATCAGTTCCAATTGATTAGTGATGAACAGAACCAGCTACACCCAGAGAAGGAACACTGGGAAATGAGTGTGGACCACAACATAGCATTTGCACTCTTTGTGTTATTGTTGGCTTGCACTTTTGTTTTTCTTCTCAGGTTACTTTTACCTTCTTTCTAAATCTGATTTTTCTTGTGCAGCAAGATAACTCTCTCTTTCTCTCTCTCTCTCTCTCTCTCTCTCTCTCTCTCTCTCTATATATATATATATATATATATATATATGTTATATTTGACAAATATTTTAACATATTTAACATATATGGGACTACCTGCCATCTAGGGGAGGGGGTGGAGAAAGGGAGGGAAAAAGTTGAAACAGAAGTTTTTGCAAGGGTCAATGTTGAAAAATTATCCATGCATATGTTTTGTCAATAAAAAGCTATAATAAAAAAAAAGACTAAACCTTTCAGATAACAGTTAAAAAGAAGACAGCAAGCAATCTGATATAAGTTATACAAGTGCAATCATTTAAAATATATTTCCACGTTAGTTACGTTGAAAAAAAAACCAAAACAAAAGGGAAAAAACTGTGAGAAAGAAAAAACAAACACATGAATGAAGGTGAAAATAGTGTGCCATGATGCACGTTCAGTCTCCAGAGTTCTCTCTCTGGATGTGGACGGCATTTTCCATCTCACGTTTATCGGAATTGTCTTGGATCACCACATTACTGAGAAGAGCTAGATCTATCCACAGGTGATCATCACCCAACCTTGCTATTATTGTGTACAATATTCTCCCGGTTCTTGGAGGCCTTATTAGCTTAGAAGAACAAGCTTCTTCAGTGTTCAGTAACAGGAGTCCATGCCAGAGTTTGTACACAGTAGAGTCTGATTTATCAGCACAGCACCAAGGAGCACAGGATCCTAGCCTGACAGTGGATTGACTACATAGCCAAGATGCCCAGTCCAACAAACAAGGGAGCTCTGTTTACCAACTATGCCATATTTGCAAGTGAACTGCATGGGTCAAATGCTTTGTAGCAACTATTTTAATGTTATGCCCATTCTCTCCAGGGATTGAGGTAATATGAGGAAATGTGCCCCAAGTTTTGGGAGGAAATATACTTCACTTCTTGCTGTATCTTCTCAATAAACATCCTTTTGTAAAAATAATAATAATAATAATAATAACAACAACAACAAAAACCGTAACTGATGTTAAGTAGCTAAATCAAACTGGGGTCCTAATCATTTTTTAAAAATAGGAAAGATTTTTTTCTGGTTATACACGTACACTAATTTTTTGATACACATTTCTTTATGCATCATGTTGGGGGAGAAAAATCAGAACAAAAGGGGAAAACCATGAGAGAAAAGAAAAACAGAAGAAAAAGGAAAACAAGTGAACATAGTATGTGTTGATTTAGATTCATTCTCCATAGTTCTCTCTCTGGATGCAGATGGTGTTTTCTTTTCTTTTTTTAATAATAACTTTTTATTTACAAGTTATACGTATGGTAATTTTACAGCATTGACAATTGCCAAACCTTTTGTTCCAATTTTTCCCCTCCTTCACCCCACCCTCTCCCCCAGATGGCAGGATGACCAGTAGATGTTAAATATATTAACATATAAATTAGATACACCATAGGTATACATGACCAAGCTGTTATTTTGCTGTACAAAAAGAATTGGACTCTGAAATAGTGTACAATTAGCCCGTGAAGGTGATCAAAATGCAGGCAGACAAAAACAGAGGGATTGGGAATTCTATGTAGCGGTTCTTAGTCATCTCCCAGAGTTCTTTCTCTGGGCGTAGCTGGTTCAGTTCATTACTGCTCCATTGGAACTGATTTTGTTCATCTCATTGTTGAATAGGGCCACATCCATCAGAATTGATCATCATATAGTATTATTGTTGAAGTATATAATGAGCAGATGGCGTTTTCTATCCAAAGTTTATTGGAATTGCCTTACCCACTGAGAAGAGCCAAGTCTTTCATAGTGGATCATTGCACATCTTGCTGTTGCTGTGTACGGTATATTCCCGATTCTACTTGTTTCAGCATAAGTCTGTATAAATCTTTCCAGGCCTTTCTAAAATCAGCCTGTTCATCATTTTTATAGAAGTATAACATTCCATTATCTTCATATACCACAACTTCTTCAGCCATTCCCCAACTGATGGGCAAATATTCATTTTCCAAATCTTTGCCACCACAAAAAGGACTGCCACAAACATCTTTGCACATGTGGGTCCTTTTCCTTTCTTTATAATTTTTTTGGGATACAGACTCAGTAGCAAGACAGCTAGATCAAAAAGTATACACAGTTTGATAGCCCTTTGGGGATAGTTCCAAACTGCTCTCCAGAACGACTGGATCAGTTTCACAACTCCTCCAACAATGCTTTAGTGTTCCAGTCTTCCCACATCCCTTCCAACATTCATCATTATCCTTTCCTGTCTTCTTAGCCAATCTGACAGATATAAGGTGACACCTCAGAGTTGTTTTAATTCACATTTCTCTAATCAATAGTGATTTAGAGCATTTCTTCACATAACTATAGATGGCTTTCTTTATCTGCATATTGTCTGTTCATATCTTTGGATCATTTACCAATTGGGCAATGACTTATATTCTTATAAATTTGACACAGTTCTTTTTATATTTTAGAAATGAAACCCTTAGAAACAAGGGCTGTAAAAATTTTTCCCAGCTTTGTACTTCCCTTTTAATCTTGCTTGTATTAAGTTTGTTTCTGCAAGAACTTTTAAATTTAATGTAATCGAAGTTGTCCATTTTGCATTGCATAATGTTCTCTAGTTCTTCTTTGGTCTTCTGCAAAGATCTGATAGGCAAACTATCCCTTGCTCTCTTAATTTGCTTACGGTATCACCCTTTATGCCCAAATCATGTACCCATTTTGACCTTATTTTAGTATGGTGTGTGAGATGTAGGTCTCTGCTGAGTTTCTGACATATTCTGACACAGCAAGCTCTGTGAAATAGTGAATTCTTATTCCAGAAGCTGGAGTTTTGGTGTTTATCAAATACTAGATTACTATAGTCATTAATTATTGGATTATATGTATCTAACCTATTCCAATGATCCACCACTCTATTTCTTTTTTTTTTCTTATTGAGCTTACATTCTTTTTTTATATAGCTTTTTATTTACAAGATATATGCATGGGTAATTTTTCAGCACTGACCTTTGCAAAACCTTCTGTTCCAGCTTTTCCCTCCTTCCCCCCACCCCCTCCCCTAGATGGCAGGTAGTCCCATACATGTTAAATATGTTAAACTATATGTTAAATACAATATATGTATACATATCCAGTTATTTTGCTTCACAAGAAAAATCGGACTTAGAAATAAGGTAAAAAATAACCTGAGAAGCAAATCAAAAATGCAAGCGGACAAAACAGAGGGAGTGGAAATGCTATGTAGTGGTTCAGACTCATTTCCCAGAGTTCTTTCACTGGGTGTAGCTGGTTCTCTTCATTCCTGCTCTATTGGAACTGATTTGGTTCATCTCATTGTTGAAGAGGGCCACATCCATCAGAATTGATCATCATACAGTATCATTGTTGACGTATATAATGATCTCTTGGTTCTGCTCATTTCACTTAGCATCAGTTCGTGTAAGTCTCTCCAGGCTTCTCTGTATTCATCCTGTTGGTCATTTCTTACAGAACAGTAATATTCCATAATTTTCATATACCACCATTTATTCAGCCATTCTCCAATTGATGGGCGCCCACTCAGTTTCCAGTTTCTGGCCACTACAAACAGGGCTGCCACAAACATTTGTGTACATACAGGTCCCTTTCCCTCCTTTATGATCTCCGTGGGATATAAGCCCAGTCATAACACTGCTGGATCAAAGGGTATGCACAGTTTGATAACTTTTTGAGCATAGTTCCAAACTACTCTCCAGAATGGTTGGATTCGTTCACAACTCCACCAACAATGCATCAATGTTCCAGTTTTCCCACATCCCCTCCAACATTCAGCATTATCTTTTCCTGCCATCCTAGCCCATCTGACAGGTGCACCACTCTATTTCTTGGCCAGTTCCCAATGGTTTTGATGACCACTGTTTTAAAATAGAGTTTTAGGCATGGAACTGCAAGGCCACCATCCTTTGCATTTTTTTTTCATTAATTCCCTTGACATTCTTGTCCTTTTGTTCTTACAGATGAATTTTGTTATTATTTTTTCTAGCTCCCTGACATGATTTTTGGCGCTTTGGTATGGCACTGAAGAAGTAGACCAATAAAAGTAGAATTTTCATTTTTATTATATTAGCTTGGCCTAACCATGAGCAATGGATATTTTTCCAGTCCTTTAGATTGGGGTCCTAATCATTCTGCTATTAGGAAGAAGACCTTAGAATAGGAGCTTGAGCTGATTCCACAGAAAGACATACTCCAGTAGAGTATACTTCTAGGGCCTTAAGGGGTGAGATGATTCTTTTGGGGAAGCTGCCTCATCAACGTGAGGAAACATTAGGATGAGGATCCTCAGAATATATACAGGACAAAACTGTTTGGTAAACTTAGATAGCAGAAGTGTGACAATATTGGATTGTCCTCCTAGTTCATACTTTTGTGGTAAAAATCCTTGAAAAGGCTTAAAATCGGAACCTCTACTTCCTCTCCATTCTCTCTTTTCTTAACTCTTTACAACCTGTTTCCAACATCATCATATAATAGAAAAAATAGAAGTTGGTGGAGTAGGTCAGAAAAGTCTGACTTGCTCCACAAACAAGACAAAACATCACTTAAGGGTGAACATAGAGCAAAAAAAATCAACAAGAGTTGGGACTGAACAGTGGTCCTCCTGAGACAACCAAAGAAGATCAAAAGAAAGGTTCTGGGAGAGAGCTTTGGCCCAAGTGAAGTGTAAACACCTCCAAGGCAGCTCCACTGAAACAGCTGCCTAAGGGCAGCTGGGGTGGGACATAGCCTCAACTTTAGCCACAGGGACTGTCACCTCATGGACAGTATGGGGGCGGGGAGGTCCGGTATCTGAGCAGGAAAAAGATTGAGGGCATCTCTGCTGCTGAGGGACATCTGGCCCAGCTATGCCTGTTGAAGGCAGAAGCAGTGGGTCAGGGATGATTCTGGCTTCGGCACTTTCAGGAGAGCAGAACTCTTAGTTTCTGGTCCCAGGCCAGGGGGAGGGGAACAACTGTAGATTGTAGCTACTGAAAGGTCTTCAGGGAGCAAGAGCATAATGGGAGGGGGGGAGAAGGCACTTTGTGGGATGAAGGGGAAAAGGAATGAGTGAGGTTGGGCCCAAGACAAAACTCCAAAAATAACAATAAGAAGGCCCTGAGACCAGAAAAACCATCCTCCATATTCCAGGACTAGAGAGGTTATAACAAGCTTCTAAAATTTAAAAAAGGAGCAAAGGAGAAAGAACATAAACATAAACAATTACAATGGGAACAGAAAAGACTGGGGTTTGTCTTCAGAGAAGGGTCCAAAGCAAAAACAAAAAGGAAACTATCCCTCAAATTAAAATCTGCCCAGAAAGAATGTTTGGAAGAATTCAAAAAGGACTTGAAAAATCAAATGAGAGAAATGGAGGAAAAATAGGAATAATCCAAGAAAAGCAAGAAGATTATGAAAAGAAAGTCAACCAATCAGGAAAGGAAATCTGACATCTTAAGAAAGAATACAACTCCTTGAAAGTTAGAATCAGGCAAGGAGAAGCCGACAATGTGAGGAGACCAAGAAATAATAAAACAGAACAGAAAGAATAGAAGAGAACAACAGATCTAGAGAACAGATCAAGAAGAGAAAATATCAGAATAATAGGACTACCTGAAAGCCATGATTAGAAAAAAAAATTCTTGACACAATAATATAAGAAATAATTAAAGAAAATTGCCCTGAAGTTTTAGAACAAGAGAAGAAAGTAGAAATAGTAAAAAGGCACCAACCAGCATCTGAAAGAAATCCTACGATGAAAACCTACACAAATATGAGAGCCAAATTCTGAAATCCCGGGTTGAGGAGAAAATCTGACAAGCAACAAGAAAAAACTTCAAATGTGGTGAAGTCAGAATGAGAATGACACAAAACTTAGCAACAGCTAGAGTAAAACGGGGCTTCTTAAACTTCTTCCACTTGCAACCCCTTTTTGCCCAAGACATTTTTACGCAACCTGACTGTATAGGTACACAACACAGGTATGCAAGACAAACATTTACTAATAATAAATCATAATTTCAGAACACCAGATTTAGTTACATGATCCACAAGGGCTGTTTAAGAAGGCCACAGGTCTTGGAACACTGTTTCCACATCAGCTCTCTCTTCCCGGCTGCCCCTGGCGTGCCTGGGGAGGCTCCTAGCCAGAGGTACAAGTGCTCCAGCCCTCAAAGTGTCTTCCTCCACAGTGGGCAGGAGCAAGCTGGCTCTGGAAAACCAGAGCACGAGCCACCATTGGGCGCGTCAGACTCTACCTCGCTAGATGGCAGCAGAGCCTCAGAAATGGTACCCAAGCAGGAGACAGAAGCACAATTGCTTGGTCTGGCCCCCACTACTGGGCATCTGGTCCTGGGCCTTCCAGGCTTTTGTTCCCACCAGGCTAGAAATGAACACTCTGTGTCTGAGGGACCCTGCCCTGTCCTTGACATCTGCCCATTGGTGACATCCCCGCTTTGGGGCCATGAGTTGCGGTTCTTTCTGACCAGCCCCGCCCCACCCCCGTCCCGCTCCTGGGTGTCACTTAAAACAAATATGGCCCGAGAATTACTTAGTACAGCTGGGTCTCTGTCCATCTCAATTTCAAAATCAAACTCAACGTCACTCAGGGCCCCCCCATCTCAGCCCGAGCCCCAGCCTACTTCCCAGCTCCCCTTCACAAGGCTCCCTGCCTGTGCCCCTTGGGCCATTTCCTAAGCCCTCCAGGGGCCATCCCACCACTTCCCTAGCCTCGGGGAAATCCTGGTCACCCCCTAAGGCCTGGATGAAATGCTACCTCTTCTGGGTAGAGGAAGCAGAAGAAGCTGGAGGGGGGGGGCGGCGCTGGGAGGACTGTCACAGAGATTGGGTGGCAGGTCAAGGCAAGCATAGGGAACAGGCAGAGCCGGAGGGTCAACCTGGTCGGTCTGAGGCCTCTGGAAGCATTTACACCTCAAGGAAATGGGCAAAAAGAACTGGAGAGGCCGATCTGCTCCCCTGAGCAAGGGGTCCAGTGCAGCTCAGTAATGGAGATCACTTCCAAGTGTGGCCCTCCTTAGACAGCCGGTTGTTAAACACCGCCAGCATCCCAAAGGTGGCCGGGTGAGGGAAGCCTCCAGGGTCTGAGAATAACCCAGTGGGTCTGGAGTGCCAGCCATCATGTAGAGGCTCGCAGCTCTGGAAAAGTCTAGCTGAAACAAGGTGCTAACTCAGGGGAACTGATGAGAGGATGGTTCTAGTTCCCACACACTCAGTGTGCTGTAATGATGGAACTACAATAAGGAACAGAAGGGCCAACAAGGACCCAAAGACAGACATTCTCTCATTGAACTGCCTCTCACGCTCTCCTGCCTCTCGGGTTCTCCTGCCTCTCAGGCTCTCCTGCCTCCTGCACTAAGATCAAGGCTGGGCCGGAATAAAGACCAGACTCCATTCTTGACCAAGGCCCGTGGCAAGAACCTCCAGAAAGCCAGCCCGGATGTCACAGCTCCAATTCAATCCATTGGCCAGCACTCTCAAGGCCTCATCCCGGACAAGGCACTGGGACCGGGCTGAGGGGCAGCCTCAAAGGTCAGAGAGGGAGAACCCCTGGCCTCCAGAAGCAGACTTTCAGAGGTGGCCCAAGAGCGCATTTAAAGGGGCTGGGCAACGGCCACCGGGGCTGTTGCGCTGCTGCCTCCTCACTGCCCCGGGCAGCACAGGGGAAGGGGAGGGACAGGGGGGATCAGGGCCCGGAACAAAGGGCCCTCCCCGACCACTCCCCAGTCTTCTGCCCTCACACCCCAGGCCCCCCCCCAGGCCCAAGGGGGACAAAGAGCACCCTGGCGGCCACGGCCTCCGCCCCCGGGCTTCCCCTACAGACTGGCACATGGGAGCCCTAGCCCGTGAGGACCACGGTGGGAGGAGGGGAGGCGAGAAAGCTCCTCGCGGGCCCTGTCCCGCTCCAGCCTGCTGACTCTGCCCTCCGCCAGCCCCCCGGGGCCTGAGCCTGCCACTCCCAAACCTACTTTGGGCTCCGCGGGGTGCTCCCCCTCACAAAGATTCAGAAGCTCCGGGGGCCCGGGCCCATCCTCCCAAGCAGTTCCGCGGCTCAGCCTGGGCCCCCAGAACGAAGGGGGATCGTGGGATGGACCCCTCCCCCAACGGAGCTGGGCCTGAGCTCAGTGGCCTCAGGGGCGAGGCAGGACGGGAAAGGCCTGGCTGCCGGGCCCGACAGGCCTGCCTGCGCCCCACGCTTTCCTCCTGCCCCACTCTAGCAGGGTACGGACCTAGGCTAGTGGGGGGCTGGGAGGGGGCACCGGGTCTGGCCATCATGGGAGTCTGCCCACTGGGACCTCCTCACGGCCCTGGCGGAAGGCCCCCTAGTCTGCAGAGGCTGACCCAGGGCCACCCAACGGGGGAGCGGGGAGCAAGCTCAGGACCCCGATTCCGAGCCCTTTGGGCTCCCTCGGGGAGCAACAGCGGCCGGCCGGAGAAAGGGAGCTCCGGGGTGGGCTGGGCCGTTAACCCCCCTCCTCCTCCTGCGGGGGTCTGGGGAAAGGGGGAGCAACGCCGCCATCCTAGCCTTTCCCAGGTTCCTCTCTCCCCAGCACCAGCAGTAGCCAAAGGGGATGGGGAAGGGGGGAACGGTTACAGGGGCAAGAGGGGGGAGAAAAATCTCGCCCCCTCCCTATTCCTTCCTCTCTCCCCAGCCTAGCTCCTTTTCCGACATATTCCACCTCTGCCTGTGGCTCCTGAGGATGGAGGAGGGATCCCCTCTGCAAGAGAAGGGCAGGAAAACATCTGCGCTGTGCTGCCCCACCACCCCAAGCCCCGGCTCCGGTCCTTTGCCCCTTTGCACTGTCCACACGGGCAAAGGGAGAGGAGGAGCAGAAGAAGCCCTAACACCCCGCCCTTCTCCCGCAGCCGGTGCCGGACAGAGAAGTGACCATCTGGGTCCTGGCATGCCGGGGAATCCCTAGTCCTGGGGTCTGCAGCAGCACAGGGGAAGGGGCGGCATGGGAGGGATGGAGGGCACAGCGGCCACCCCCATACAGACTCCTCCCCACCGAGCGCCATCCACAGCAGAAAGGGGAAAGCGCGGGGACATCACCGTCCCCCTTCTTCCCCCCAGTCCCTCGGTCCCCCCATCTTCTCTCCCAGCCCTTCCTCCTTTTCTGGGATGTTCCAGGCTCAGCCATTGGGCTCACAAGAGGGAAGGGCTGGGAAGAGGGAGGAGGCAGCCCCAGAAGAGCCTGTCCAATGAGACTCCTCCCTCTGCGCCATTGGCTAGGCCAATGAGGAGAGAGCGCACCCCCACCTACGCAAGCCCCCCCCCCATCCGCTCTCCCCACCCTTCCTCCTTTTCTAGCATGTTCCATCTTTGTTCTTAGGTTGGAAAGATGGAACCCCCTTTTAAGTCTTCTTTACCGGGCCGGGGAGACTCCTCCCTTCAGCTCCCAGAAAGAGAAGGAGGAGAAACCCTCCGGGCCCAGCCACTCCCCCGTGTTCCACCTTCTGTGTCTGCCTTGCTCTTTATGCTTTGCCGTTAGCAAAGCGAGGAAGAAGGGAGGGAGAGGGAGGACACCGGTGGCCATTGTCCTTCTCTTTCCCCCCCATCCCGCAGCCAGCCCCTGGCACAAAGCAAATAACCTCCATCCATGCCCGCACCATTCATGGTTCACTGATGGCTCCTTCCTCTCACTGTCTGCAGCAGCACAGGGGAAGGGGAGGCTCGAAGGGGGCCCAGAGCCAAAGACCACCCTCCTCCGCCACTCACCCCAAGCTTGCACAGACTCCTCCTCCCAGCAGCAGAAGGGAGGAGCACCTGGACCTTCCCCAGGTGCCTCTGTCTGGCCTTCTCTTCCCCTTCCTTCTTTTCCTCACCCTCTATCCTCAGGTTTTAGCCCATGAAAGGGAAAAAAGAGACCTCCCCTGTCGCCCTTATTAGCCTTCCCGGTGAGACATAATTGGAAAGCAACATGAGGGGTGCCCCAGCTCCCCTGTCCCCCACCTTTCCTTTTGTAGGATATTCCACCCTTTATCATTGGTCTACAAAGAGGAAGAGAGAAGAAGGGCAAGAACCAGACACTCTCCTCTCTGCAAGGAGAAAAGCCTACAAGGGGAGAGCACCCCAGGCTCACAGACACTCCTCTCTGAACCTTCTTAGCTCCCCTCTATTCTCAAACTTCTCCTGCATTTTCTGACATTCACTGTGGGAGAGGGAGTCAGAGTTCCTCCAGTAAATTGCCCTTGGGCATCTTCCCCAGCTCCCCCTTCCTTAACATTAGCAGCAAAAAGCGCTCATCCACACACCAGGTAGAAAAGAAGAGGGAAAAGGGACCCTGCCGCTGGCTGCCTTGTCAGGTTCCTCCCTCCTTAGTTGCCAACCATCATCATCTTTTGGGGGGAGGGAAGTCAATCAGGGTTAAATGACTTATCCAGAGTCACATAGCTTATAAATGTCAAGCGTTCACATTTGAACTAGGGTCAATCCGACTTTGAAACAGGTGCCTCCTAGCTGCTCTGCCCCTCATTCTCTAACTTCTCAAAGTGGTCTTTGGACACTTGGGGGGGGGTCCCTGAGACTTTTGCAACTGGCTTTTCCCCCTTTTTTCCCCTAATTCAGGTCATTTCGACTCAATACCTGCTCCCACAGAATTCCCATTCTATCCTCCCCCAACCTACTTCTTGTTCTCCAGATATCTTTAAAATCCTCATTGTCACTGAGAGTCTCATCTGTTGTGTGTATCCAAGCACAAAGACACCATCCATGTAGAGAACCCAGATTCTAGAAGCTTGCCTAGCACACAGTAGGTGCTTAAGAAGTGTTTCTGACTCACTAAATATCTACAAACAAAAACCAGGTGATCCATTAGGTAGCACTGTGACCTTGAGCAAGCCCCTTTCCCGGCCACCCTTTCATTTCGCTTCTCCATTAGAGAGAGAGGGTCTCTGAGGACTCCTGCTCTGATGGTCTATAACTGCAAGAGTAGAACTTTGGGATTGCCTGGAACATGTGATTGTCTAATAATGGCAGGTGAGGGAGGAGAGCCCCAACGGTCAGGGGAGAGAGGAGGGTTTTGATAGCGTCTGCAAGGGTGGGGGCCACACAACTGACTAGAACCCATCCAACAGACCATGAGGGGATGGACTGAGCAAAGGCAGGGTGGGGTGGGGGAGCCAAAGTCCTGATCACAGCCCAGAATGGAGATTTCTCTGGCCAGAGTGGAGAGTGCAGAGCAGGAAAGGGGTTTGCCAGACACACTGGCATTGGGATCTACTCTTTGCCCCAGGCCCTTGAACTTGGACTTGTCTGGCAGCGACCATCCTCAAGGCAGCTGCCCTTAGGACTTGACTCCTGTCCCAATTAGTAAGCATTTCAGCTAAAAGGGTAGCTCTGGGTCTAGCTAGATCCACAAGATTTACCATGTGGCCCACCCTGTGCTAGGGGCAGGGAATATGGGAATAAGATCATCCCGCCCACCCAGGAGCTTCAATTCTCTTCCTGTCTGCTGACCAGTGTCCATTTCTGTCTCACTTGGATTTCTGAGCTCGCCTCCCAGCCCTTTGCTTGGCCCCCAAGTTTCTGAAGATGTCAGTGCCCAGATAAAGGCTGGTGCCTGGTCTCCTTGTCTTAACCTCTGACTGAAGACAGGTCTTTGGGTCTGGCCTCCTGGCTTCTTACTGTAGACACCTCTACAGCCTCGGGGCTTGCTGGCTGCACTAAACTTTAAGGCCTGCAAGTCTCTCTTACCTCCTGGGACTTGGGGCCTGTGCAGGCTTTGGATACTTATTGGCCACAAATGACCTTCCATCTTGACTCTCTTGGTCTCTACTCATACTTGATTCATTCCTTATAGCCCTGGCCAAAAGGCTAAGAGTCTGGCCTTTTTGCCATTGATTTTTTAACCAACTATTCGCTGCTTTTACATGGAGGAATGACATTGTAAAAACTTGGTTCAGAAGGAGTTGGGGAATCGGGGGGCCCGACACCCAGAATAAAAGACCATCGCAATCGGGCAGGATTATGGAGCCCCAACTGCTTCACTCTATTGTGACTTCACATAGTTCTAGAAATGCCGGCTCCATCTAAGAAAAGAGAAGAAAAGGAAACATAAATACGATCTAGGAAATACCAAGACTGACATGTGTATGAAGAACCCACAGAAGCATTCCTTTGGGCATTTATCAATAGAAAATGGCTGGATAAGTTGTGGTATATGAATATTATTGCTCTATAAAAAATGATAAACAAGCTGATTATAGAAAGGCTTGGAAAGATTTACACAAACTGAGGCTGAATGAAACAAGCAGAACTAGGAATACATTGTACCCAGTAACAGCAAGACTGTGCCATGATCAACTATGAAAAACTTGGTTCTTCTCAGGAGTTCAATGATCCAAAGCAATCCCGATAAATTTTGGGTAGAAATTGGCTTCTGCATACAGGGGAAAAAAAACTATGGAGATGGAATGCAAATCAACACACATTATATTCACTTATTTTTCTGTTTTTTTCCTCTCCCATGGTTTTTCCCTTTGGCTCTGATTTTTTTTCTCCCAACATGATTCATAAAGCAATGTCTATTAAAAATACATTTTAAAAACTGATTCCCAAAGAACTATGGCAAATAAAAATGACTTAACTGAAACTAATCATTCTAAGGCTACTTGGAAGACTTAAAGACATAATGTTGAACCAGAAAGAATCTGTCTTCAGGAGATACAAGCCTTCTGTTATGTCTAAGACCTTCTTGGAGGTACAAATAATCACAGAGCCTCAGCTCTGAGGAAACCAAAGGGAAGACATTAACTGTGTGAGCCTGGGCAAATTATTTTACCTCTGTTTGCCTTAATCCCCTGGAAAAGGTAAAGGCAAATCACTCTGATATCTTTGCCAAGAAAACCCCATAAATAGTATGGACATGATAGGGTCCACAGGGTCACAAAAAGTTGGACATGGATGAACAACAACTCAATTCAGCAGCATGTTCGGTATATCTTTGCCGAATACCTTCTCCCTGCTATGATAAAGTCAATCTAATTCTATTAAATTTTGAATAACCTTTGAGTATCTTATTTTATTTAAGTATCTAAACTGAAGCCACCAGGAGATTGGCCTGAGTCAGATCAAGACTCAAATGGACTCTGGCCAATCATTTGGCCAATGGCATGGGTTCAAAGCCACCTGGTATATCAATTCTGCATCATATTCTCTTCTGCTTAATTAAATCACAATCTGGTTTCTGTAGCCTTATAGAGGGCAAGATACAAGTTGATAAGGGCTACTAAGAATAGAGTTACCTGGGCCTCAACCAATCTATAGGATCCAATGAGATTTGAGGACTTTGTACATTTAATCTTGGAGCATAATGAGATTTCCAAATGAGGAGTTTCCTGGGGAAAGCACTCAAGATGGAAAATTCCAGAGAAGTCTAAAAGCAGTGGAGCTGGTGGGAAATGGGAAGAAAAACTATTCTAAATCCTTTCTTTAAATAGAGGTCCTGCACTAATACATTGTTGGTGAAGTTGTGAAATGATCCAATCATTCTGAAGAATAATTTGGAATGTCTATCAAATTGTGGATATCCTTTGATCCAGCAGTGTCATTATTGAGTCTGTATCCAAAAGAGAACATAAAGAAAGGAAAAGGACCCACATGTGCAAAAATGTTTGTAGCAAACAAAAATGTTTGTAGCATAGTGGCAAGGAACTGGAAACTGAGTGGACACCCATCAGTTGGGGAATGGCTGAATGGTCTATGAATGTTATGGAATATTATTGTTCTGTAAGAAATGATCAGCGGGATGATTTCAGAAAGGCCTGGAGAGACGTGAACTGATGCTAGTCACATGAGTAGAACCAGGAGAACATTGTCCACAGCAACAACGAGATAATGTGATGATCAGCTGGCTCTTCTCAACAATGAGGTGATTCAGGCCAATTTCAGCAAACTTGTGATGGACAGAGCCATCTGCATCCAGAGAGAGGACTGTGGGAACTGAGTGTGGATCACAACATAGTATTTCCACCTCTTTTATTGTTGTTGTTGTTATTTGCTTGATTGTTTTTTTCTTTCTCATTTTCCCCCTTTTGATCTTATGCAACATGATAAATGCGGAAATACATATAAAAGAATATGTTCTTTTACCTACATTGGATTGCTTGACGTCTAGGAGGAGGAGGAAGGAAGAGGTAGAAAGAAATATTAGGAACGCAAGGTTTTGCAAAGGTGAATGCTGAAAACTCTTTGTATGTATTTTGAAAAAAAAAGAAAAATTATTATTATTTTAAAATAAAAATAAATAAATAGGGGTGCTGCTTTCCTGTCATATGGTCCAGTCAGAGAAGCAGAAAGGACAAAGGAAATGTGAGGACCAGGCAGATTTAACCTTGCAATATAAGAATAGCAGATATTTAACCAATGGAAGAGATTGTTGAAGAACAAACAAAAACGACAAAAATCACAGGATAACTTCAACAAATGAAGAAAAGGCTTTTGACCAAATATAACACTTGTTCTTATACTATCTAAATTATTTATTTGGTGCCATACCAATCAAATTATCAAGGAATTAACTTATAGTGTTTGAAAAATAAAACAAAATTCATCTGGAGGAACAAAAAGTCAAGAATATCAAGAGAATTGATGAAAAGAAAAATGAAAATGAAGGGGACCTGGAAGTACCACAGATCTCAACCATTTTATAAAGCTTTAATCATCAAAACAATTTAGTGCTGGGTAAGAAAAAGAAAGGTCGATCAGTAGAAAAGATTAGGTCACAATATGATCAAATAATACAAGCATAGATTAGTACACAGTAACCCAGTTTTTAGTAAGCCCAAAGATCCCAGCTATTGGGACAAGAAGTCACAATTCAATAAAAACTATAGGGAAAAATGGAAGGTAGTCTAGCAAAAACTAGGCGTAAAAAAAACATCTCACATCTCACGTATACCAAGATAAACTCAAAATGGGTGCAAGGTTTAGACATGAATGGGGATATCATAAGTCAGTTAGTAGAGCAGGGAAGAGATTCCTTGTCAGATCTATGGATGGGAAAGAGTTCATGACCACGTAAGAGATGAGGTAAAACAGATCATTTCAATTACATAAAATTAAAAAGGTTTTGCACAAACAAAACCAAAGCAGGTAAAAATAAAGGAAAAGCAGAAAAGTTGGGGGAAACTTTTGAAGTACATTTCTCTGACAAAGGTTTCATTTCTAAAATATATTAGGGAACTCAGTCACATTTCAAAGAATCAGAGCCATTCCCCATTTGATAACTATTGACAAATAAAAGTCGAAATATATGAATAGGCAGTTTTCAGAATATAACCCAAGTTCCAAAAGCCATTGGTATGGGACTTTTTGCTCATGTCTTCGTGAGGGGTGGGGCAGAGTTGGTGAGAGAGGGAAAGAGAACTCTTCAATTTTATTTTGAGTTGCTTCATTTTCTGGAAGTCTCTTCAGTGTCTTTGGGTTTCCAGTGCTTTTGGCTTACAGCTTCAAGAGAGAAGATGGGCAGTGTCAACCTCATTCTGGTTGCTAAAGAAAAACACTGGGGAGAAGCTGACGTGATCAGAGCTGGCAGTCTCTTTCATTTCTCTATCTCCAGTTTGCTACACTGGAGACTTGAAAGAACTTCCCTCAGTAAGCTCGCTCTCTCTCTCTCTCTCTCTCTCTCCCCCCCCTTTCAATTGAGCTAGGTCACCACTTCCAAAGGGAGAGCTCCTTCACTCTGTGTTGTATGCTATATAGTCTTTCATGTATACTTTCTCCGATTTCAAATGGGATAAATAAGTTTCTTTGCTAGCTGTAATGTGTGTACATTAAAGAGTTGACATCTTGTGGCAAAGGGGTCAAGCCTTGAATACAAAGCTTGGAGTTCTGCTCTCCCCAATTAATGAAACAATGATCAGAAGTTAGACCGAACCTGAAAACCACATCCCCTCAACTAATAATAGTTAAGGAAACAGATAGATATAACCCTAACCCAGTCCTTCCCTGTTTTCTGAGAACAGAGTTGCCAAGCATCTGTCACCAACTACCTGCTTCTCTCCCTGGCAGGAATTAAAGTCTAACTTTGGAGAACGGGGAGGGAGAAGAGGCTAGAAATGTCTATTCTGTCTCTCTTCAAGCCATACCAAGACATCCCCATACTACATATGAGGGACAGCCCTTGCTACAAGAGGAAGACATATAAACTACCACTAGCCACATACAAAAATACTCTAAATCGAGCACCCTTGTGCACTAATTGGTTTAACTGGGAATTGGTCCAGCCATTCTGGGAAGCAGTTTGGAACTATGACCCTCAAATTTCCTGCACTGTGTTTATATACCCTTTGATCCAGAAATCGGGTTTTAAAGAGATCAAAGAAAGAGGGAAAGGACTCATATGTACACAAATATTTATAGCAGTTTTTTAGTGGTAGGAAAAAAATTGGAAACCAAAGGGATGCCATCATTTGGGGAATGGTGATCCACTTATGGTATATGTGATAGTTACACTATTGTAGGAGAATGAGAAATCTCCCCTTCTCACTACTGTATACTTTTATCACAGAAATTTTCTGCAAAGCGTTTTTCTGCAGTTGCCTCTTTCCCTTCCATTTTTTTTTTTTTGCTTCATTGATTTTGTTTGTGCAAAAACTTTTCACCTTTCTAAAATTCCTCTTATTATCTGACATGGTTGTATAAATGCTAATGACAGCAACAAGACAGATACACAAACATAGAGGAGGATGGACTGAGGGAGAGACGGGTGAGCAGGCAGACAAAGCACGAAATGGACAGAAGATAGAGGGGAGCTAAACTAGGGAGACAAAGAAACCAGGGGGAAGCAGAGTGGGGGAAGGAAAGAGACAGACAAATATAAAAAGAGATATTCTGAAAAAGACTCAGAGGGAAGAGGGAAATACCAAGAGGCTTACAGAAAAGGATAGGTGCAAGACCAAGAAGACAGAGGAGAAGCAGATACAGAGAAATAGACAAAGATGGAAGAGGCAAGGAGGATAAACTGAGAGGAGGGCAAGAAAGGGGATCCAGGAAAATGCAAGAGGGGGAAAGCTGGGTGGAGTGAGAGGGGATATATTAGAAACAGAACAGGGTAGACTGAGATAATAGAAGGGGAGACAAAAGAGAGCTAGAGAGAAGAGGAAGACAAAGAGAAGGGGTTTCAGCAAAAGAAAGACAGCGACGAGACAGATAAAAAGAAAATGGTGGACTGAGAAGGAAGGACAGCAAGAAAGGGAAGAATACAAAGAGACAGACAGCAAGATTGGCAAAAGGGAAAACTGGGAAACAAAGAAGAGAGAACATGGAAGATGGAGGGAGTTATAGGGAATTCAAGAAAGGGGAATACAGAGAGGGGGGAAATCAAGGGGAAGAAAGAGGAGGAAAAGAGCAGGGAGAGATTGAGGAGATATCCAACATAGCAGAAGCTAGCTCGGGAAAGGCAGAAGTTAGGAGGGGGAGACATGAAATGGCTATTCACAAAGAAAGAGAAGAGACCAAGGTGGGAGGGAGACAGAAATGTGAGGGCAATATGGGGAGAAAGGGGAGCTGGGGAGAAGAGAGAGGAGGAAAACTGTAGCTGATCCAGAGCCGGTACCACCAAGCTGGACAATCCTCACTTGTCTTGGAATGAAAGCTTCATTGAGAAGGTTTTGGCTTTTTCTCTCCCGCCCTCCCAAGAGAAGGGAGGATTAAAGGAAAATTCCTGTAGGATTCCAAGTGGAAAGGGCTTCTTTAAAAATGTGGTCTGTTCTAAAATCTGCTTTTCAGAGCCTTCCTGGCCCAGTTCAGAGAGGCTGAGAAAATGACGCTTCCCAGGGTCCAGAGAGGTCTCCGCTTCAGTCTGGTGATATTTGTTGCTCTGAGCTCCGGGCAAGTCCCAGGGAGCCCTCTGGCCCACAGAGAGGTGAGTACACAACTGCCGGAGCCTCCAAGGGCCTGACACACCTCAGCAGAGACAGAGGCTGAGTGGAACACAGATCAAATCCCAACTGATCCACCAGTCTCCTGTGCTGTCGCATATTGTGAGGAGACCAAAACCGAAGTCATGGTCAGTGGAGGGAACCAAAAAACCTACAGGAATCTTGTAGAGGGATGAATGAAGCGCAGCTCCCTATCCCTGCCCCATCGGGTCCCAACCATTCCTCATGTCCTAAGACTCTGGGACCCGAGGATCCTGGGAGCTGAAGGAATAGAGAGTTGAATGGGAGGCCAGAGGGTGTCTGGGAGGCCAAGCCTCAGATTCTTTGACTCCTTGGGGCCTATGAGTCCATTCCTTGGGGCTGTGGCCAGGGTGATGGAATACCTCCCATCCAACTTCTCCAACCTAAAAGCTTCCGCCTTCTAGCTTCCAGTGACCCACTTCTCCGTCCGCTCCACCATCATGTCCCGCTACGCCCACACCCAGGTTGTGTCTGTCATGACCAACCCACACTCAGAGGCCCAGGAAGCCATCTTTGACCTGGATCTACCCAGCCTGGCCTTCATTTCCAACTTTACCATGTGAGTGTCTGGGGAGAGGCTGGCATGGGAAAAGGGAGACTGACAAGCCGGGGGGACAAGGACGGGCAGTGAAATGAAAAGGACAAAGTCAATTCAGCACGTGGTTTCCAGTGTGTAAAATGGGGATCGTGATAGCACGTTCCTCCTAGGGTTGTTGTAACACTATTGTTAGATCATATCTGTATCTCATTGTGTAAACCTTAAAATACTAGTTATGAGGGGCAACTTGGTGGCGCAGTGGATAGAGCAGCAGCCCTGAAGTCAGGAGGACCTGAGTTCAAATCTGGTCTCAGACACTTAACACTTCTTAGCTGTGTGACCCTGGGCAAGTCACTTAACCCCAAATGCCTCAACAAAAAGAAGAAAAATTCAATCTAAAAAGCTGTGGAGGCCCAAAAGTACTCATTATTATTATTATTATTATTATCAACATAAGTTGGAGAAACTAAAGAGCTTACCACAGAAAAGAGAAGATTTAGAGTCCAGGAAGACATGACACCATCTTTAAACAACTTATCTAGAGGAATTGGCTATAAGGAAGAATTGGGACCAACAGGGAGAAGTTCAAAGGGGTGTAATTAGAAGGAAAAGCTTCTTAAATGGACTGTGTGAAAACAAACAAGATGTCTTCAAAGGTAATGAGGTAACCATAACAGCTAGTATTTATATCTCACTTTAAAACTTACAAGTGCTTTACATTTGCAATCTCTCTACCCAACGGGTGGGGATCCCCATTTTACAGTTAAGGAAACTGAGGCTGAGAGATGCAGTGACTTGCCTAGGGTCACATGGCTAGGAAGCATCTGAGATTGAATTCAAACTCAGACCTTTCTAACTCCAGGTCCAACGTTCTAGCCATTAAGCCCAGTGGCACAGAGCCTCCAGATGTTCGAGAAGGATCTAGATGGGCTCTTCCATGATCCTTTCTAACAGAGAGTCCTAAATCTCCTGAGAGGGAACTCTCTCACAAGCCCCTTTCCTTCTCGAAATCCATTTCCTGATCTCTAAAATGCGGGATGGGACTACGGGGTCCCCAAGGTGTGCTCAACCCCGACGGCCTAGGATCCTAAGTCTCCTGCCCTAGCCCCCAGAGCCACAGATCCATACACTCTATAGAAATGAGCCCATTGAGTTAGATGAGGTCATCTCTCCAGCCCCTCCCTGCCTGGAATCTTAGGAAACTGTGACTGGCCTGGATGGAGTAAAGGAAGCAGGGGAGGAAGGGAGAAGAAGCCGAGAAAAAGTGTGGGATCTACTGGAGGAGGGCCTCGAGTGCCAAGGAGAAGGTCACTATTCAATTGGGTGAAAGCAAATACGTGAGATTTCCAAATAAACTCCATTAATCTGTCCCCTCTGGAGGGAAGAAAGGGGAGGAGAAGCCCGCCCCCATCACTGAGAAGTTGTTTTTCTTCAGTTAGCAAGGGTTTTCCGTGCCCTTGAACTGGACGGACAGAGTGCTCTTTGTGTAGAAGCCAGAGACCTGAGTCTCTGGTCAGAGAAGCACACGCCCTGCAGACACCTCCGCCCACTTCCAAGGCCAGCAACAGAGAGACGTCTGTTCTGGGCCACCAGGGAAACTGAACCAAAAGGGTATTCTGGTCCCTAAGGCGAGACAGACCATTAGTGGGTGAGAAGACAGACAGAGGAGGAGACAAGGGGAGACCCAGGAGGGAGAGGGATGGAAGAGACAGGGACAGAAAGGGAAGGAGGGAGAGACAGAGATAGAGAGGATGGAGAGACAGAAAGCCAGACACATGAGAGAGACAGACAGAGAGACAGGCAGAGAGAGTCAATAAGCATTTATTAAGCACCGATTATGTGCCAAGCACTGTGCCCCTGGTTGTTCCTTCCCCTGGGTCTGGGAAGCAAAAGTGGAGGGTGACTCACTTGGGCTCTAAGCAAACTCCTCTGCCTTCTTCTGAAGCTTAGCTGGTTACTCTCCCAAGCTCCTGCTGACTCAGAGACCCTGGGAAGCCCCGGTAATTCCTTGACTCCTTCTCCCTTCATTAGGACCATCAATGGCAAAATCTACATAGCCGAAGTCAAAGAGAAGCACCAGGCTAAGAAAATGTACGAGGAAGCCAGGAAACAAGGGCAGACCGCTGCCCACGTGGCCAGCCAGTAAGACTTTCCAGATCCCTCCTTCCAAATCGGCAGTCCCCTGAAAGCTGTCTTAGAGTAGGCCTAGCTTCTCCAGAGTCCAGGTGGCCGCCATTGGGCCGGTAGACCACCGATTTGCATGCCCCTGGCCATGCTGTATCTCTGTGGCTTCCTTCAGTTGGCCCTCCCAAATGAAGAATCCTAGCCCTCCCCCTTTTAAATGTCTATAGGTAAATACAGAGTGGGGAAGGGGGGATTGGGAGGCTGTTGCCTTTTTTAAGTGATAGGTCCAAAAATCAACAGCTCCTTATTTTCTAGTTCGGATGTTTCTTTGTCCAAGGGGTGGGGAAGAGAGGGGGTCTCCTCCTGGCCCTCTTGGAGCCCAGATAGGCACACAAAGGCCAGATGCCATGGTCAACTTGAGCACAGAATGGGGAACTTTTTCAATAATGAAATCAACCTTAAAGTGCTCAGGCCACGCAAGTTGTTAAAGAATAGGAGTGACCAAGTGAAGAGCTGCCTAATTAAACAGGTGCACAATTGCCCACACGAGGCGACGAATGACCTGGAGAGCAAAATGTGGGAAGAGTGAGCGAATCCCTGAGTCTCAGGAGGCTGAATAAGGAAAAGGAAGGAAGGAGTGGACAAAGCTGGTGAAGAGCAGACTAAAGGAGTCCGGGAATCAATAATGGCTATTTCTCCCACCACTTTCCCCTCATCCCTCTCTCCCCAGAGACGATGAGGTCAAGAAGTTCAAAATTTCCACAAATGTAGCTGTGGGTGGAGAGGTGACATTTGCCTTGACCTATGAGGAACTGCTCCCTCGCCTCCTGGGGAAGTACCAGCACGCCGTGAGCATCAGACCCGGCCAAGTGGTGCCGAATCTCAGTGTAGAAGTGACCGTATCAGAGAGGACTGGCATCGAATACATCCATGTGCTGCCCCTCCGGACCAGCCACCTGCTGACCAACACTGTCAGAGGTAAGTGCCAGGCTGGCCTTAACCACCCAGGCCCGAGCCAAACAGGAGGCCCATTCAGCAGCAAAGTGGGAAAAAGGCAGGGCCTCGAGGTTGGGAAAGCAAGGCAACCAAAGCGGCCCCGGTGGTCAGATGGAGAGGGTAGGACGAAGGTCACTATGGTCAGTCTGGAGAACATTTTCTAAAGCACCAGTAAGTTTGAGAGGAAAGAGGAAACAAGTGTTCCTGGAGGGGAGGGGCGGGCCTGGCAGAGCTATACTTCCAGGCAGAGAGAGGTAGTCCCTGATGGGCGTCTGAGGAATGAGCACTTGGGCACATTTCAAGTCTGGGACATGAGTGACGGTGAGGATGAGTGCAGGCTCCCAGTTGCCCCATTTGATCCTCTTGTTCTGTTTTTCTTTGGACACCAAAATGTTTGTAATGGCAGAGAAAAGCAAAAAGGAAGAAAAAGGATTCTAGAATCCAGCTGAGGGAGAGGGGCTGGTGGCTGGAGGCAACCACTTTTGTAGGGTCTCGAAGCCGCCCAGTGTGAGGCCGGAAGGGAAAGGGAGCCAAGCAGTGCTCCTCCCTGATCCATCCAGGTTCATTTCAGCACCGAGGAAGAAAGCAAGCTACCCTCATAAGTGTGCTGATTCCAACAGAAAAACCTTTCATTGGCCACGGGTATTTCTCATTCTGCATTTTAAGTCCATCAAGTCTCTGACAAAAGGCGGATGGTATGATTGATCTCAGGGCCTCTGGATTCAGGGTTCTTCATGATATTAACCAGTTCAAATGTCTTTCAAAGTTGCTTTCCTCCATTATGTCATCAGGGTAGAAACCATCCTCCCTAGCTCTGCTCTTCCTACTCTGCCTTACAGTTTCCACTGGAATTACCCATTTGGTACTATTTTATGGTACAATAATATTCCATTACATTCATCCACCATATTTTGCCATTTCCCAGTAAGTAGACATCCCTTTAGTTTCCCAGTTGGGGCAACCACAATTGAGCTGCTATAAATATTTTTGTAACTATGAATTTTTTTTCCCTTTCTTTGACTTCTTTGAGATTCAGGCCTAGTAGAGACATCCCTGAATCAAAAGGTTTGGTGACTTCAAACATATTTACCAATTGCTTTCCAGAATGGCTGGCACAATATTTTGATTAAGCTTTTGATTGACACTGTAGGATGTTCTAAACGAATACTCATATCATCTACAAAAGCCACAATTTTTCCTTCTCTGCCTACATTAATTCCTTTGATTTTTCTTTCTTATCTTATTGCTAGAATTAGTACTTCTAGGACTGCACTGATGCTTTGCCTCTGATCTTAATGGAAAGAACCAAACTGATCTCTATTGCTATGGTGGGTGAAAGATGAAGTGATTGTGGAAACAAAGGTTTGGTCTTCCAGTACATCCATTCATTAAGCAATGATATCAATTGCCCAATGAATCAGGACCATATCCCTTCCTCAGCTTAGGGTGGGATCCTAATTGTGGAGAAAGACAGATTTTTATACATTAGAAACAATCAAATGAGGTTAATACATTAAAAAGAAAACATAATATTAGGTGACTTAATTTCTCATTGGATGAAAAATCAGGGACTTTCCAAGTTGGAAGGAGGAGAGGAAACAGATGCAATTTCCTGAATTCAGAAAAGAATCTATAAACAATCTCTCCATCCCTTCCTCTCTTCCCTCCTCTCCCCTCTCCCTCTCTCCTTTTTTCCCCTCCCTCTCTTCCTCCTTTCTTTTCTTCCCTCCCTCCCTCCTTCCTTCCTCTCATTGATTGACCAACAGAAGGTCCCAGGCCAAGTCCACTTTGTCTTTATTTTGCTCATGATTGCTTCAGAGTAAACAGCAATTGTTGCTGTTTTGCCAGAAACTAAAGAGCTTCCCTCCCAGATGGATTTCTTTTTTCTCTTTTTTTTTTTTTTGACTAGATAAAAGCCATTTTTTTTCTTACCTAGCCTCAGTCAAACTGAGAGCCAAGGTCTCCCATCAGGACCATTCTTCAATTGTCTTGCTCTCCATCTGGCCACTGTCTGGCTGGTTCCAGAGGAAATAGAGGCAGGTGACTTGGTACAGCCCTCCCTCCCTCAAATCCAATTCACTTGTATTTCACGAGGTGACCTCCCTGACATCCTGGTCGTCTTCAAGAATGAAAGACAAACTACTATAACATCAATAAACAATCAAAGGAAGGCAGAAACGATAACTGATAGCCATTGAGCCGATTTTCGGATTACACATGAGTTGCTTGAGCTGTACAATTGTGAGAAAACTCCTTGTACTAATCTTTGGATCTGGCTGAGTTTCCATCAGCGTAGCTGAGGTCCTTGATTAAGCTCTCTAAATCAGAGGAAGAAGTGGACCAGTTTTCCAGCCACACAGGATTAGGTACAAATAATGCAATAAGGTTTTTGCCCAGTTCCCTAATTGAATAAATGTCTCTCACAAGACAAAATTTGGACTAGACCCATCATTTAATAGAAATGGAGCTAAGTTAGCTCCAGAATTGGGTCACAAGGTGGAGTCAGTGTGGGTCACTTAATTCCCACAATTCACTACTTGCTGTTCTAATCCCCTCAATCCTTTCATTATATATAATGTTTACTCTTATGTTTATATAAATATTATTTACGATCTTTAAAAAAAGGTCCATTCATTCTTATGTTTCTGGTGTTTTCAACAGAAGCAGGTGTTGGATTTTTGATAGCTTTTTTTCAGCAACTATTTGTATTATATGGTTCTAATTACTTAAATTGTTAACATGTTTATTACACTAATAATTTTCTTTATAATTTGTGAGGATCAAATGAAAAAAATATTTGTTATATTATCAGAGCACATTAGCTGGCACACTATCCAAATGCTTATTTCCTTCCCATTTCTCATTTCCTCCATCCTTATGTTGAACCAACCCTGAATTCCTGATATAAATCTAACCAGTCAAGAGTGTAAAATTTTCCTATTATGTTTTTATAGCCTGCCCGCTAATATTTTTATTTTAAATGTTTGTATCAATGTTTATTAGGGAGATTAATCTATAGTCCTCTTTCTTTGCTTTATTTCTCCTGGGTTTAAATATCAAGAACACAGCTGTGTCATTTGTATCACAGAAAAGGATTGGAAGGGTGCCTTCTTTACTTAGTATTGCAAATAGTTCATGGAATAATGGAATTAATTGTTCTTTGAATGTCTGTTAGAATTTGTTTATAAATCCATCTGGTCGCAAAATCTTTTCCTCTGGTAGTTCGTTTATGGCTTATTCAATTTCTTTTTCTGATACTGGGTTACTTGAATAGTCTATTTCTCCTTTTTTGCTAATGTAGAATTCTATACTTTTGTGAGGGCAGTGAGGTAAGTGTTCACTTATTTCTTCTTAGCAGTTTTGTTAAAATACAATTGGCCAAAGTAGTTTCTGATAATTTCTTCCGCAACTGCTGTGTACTCTCCTTCAACTTGGTGATCCAAGGCAATTCTAATACATTTTGGATGGAAAATGCCATCTGAAATCAGAGAGAGAGCCTGAATGTGCATCGAGGAGTGCTACTCTCACTTATTTTTCCTTCTGTTTTTTTTTTCTTTTTCATGGTTTCCCCCTTTTGTTCTGATTTTTCGCTTCCAGTATGACTCATGTGGAAATATATAAAAAATAATATACATGTATAAGCTAAAAAAGTTTGTAATTTAAATTTTTTAAAATGTTTTTTAAAGTCTTCATAGAGAGTCATGACTGGCAATTTAAGAATCTGAGCTCTAGAGAATATGCTAACCTCCCACTACAGATAAAGAAGATTTTTGCTTAGAGCCCTTCTCCCACTAGTGAGATCTTCCCCTTGAGTGTTCCCTGCTGTGGAACCACCCCCTCTCTGCCCACACACTGCCTCATGTTACTCTTTGTACCCACCCTGGTTCGTCTAGCTCAGGGTTGGGTGGAAGAATAATCCACAGGTTATTCTTATTTCTTTTTAGACTAGTACAATTCAAAACCTCAATAGACTGTTTGCTACATCGTAGCATGCTGCCATCTACCCACAATCCCCCTTTGTTTAGCATCTAAAGTCCTTTACCACCTGACCTTTTTTCTATTTCCAGCTTAATTATATATTAATTCCCTTCACACAAACTATGATCTAGCAAGGCTGCCCAACTTGCTGTTCCTTACACAACGCCCCATCTCCCAACTGCAAACTTTTACAAGGCTATCTCCCACTCCTTCTCTTCCTCCTCACTTCCATCTCTTAGAATCCCTATATTCCTTCGAGACTCACTCTGAACTCCTCTTTCTACACGAATCCTAATTTTTCATCCCTCTGGCTCCTAGCAGCTCCCCCAAAATGACCTTTAGGGTATCCAGGGTTGGGACCAAACCAGTTCACACTCTCTCACACTAGCTGATTATTAACATCAAGGATGTGAATTAAACTTCAAAGTATGGCGAGTGCATAGTTTACTCTTTGTCACTTTCTAACCCCAGTTCCATTTCTATAATTTGCTTGTGTCTATTCTATACAGCCCTATATCTGTACATGTTGCTCCCTCTCCTCACTAAGTTTAGGGAAAGAAACTGTTTTCAATTTGGTTTAGTTTTCTAATTGATTGAAAGGCAGAAAAGCAGAAGGAGTGACTCCAGGCATGGGGAATGGCTTGTACAAATATTGATACTACTACTGCTGATGCTACTAGTACTATTACTATGACTAATAATAACAGTAACTCTTTCAAAGTGTTTACTATATGTCAAGTGCTTTTCAATTATCTCATCTGATCTGCATTAAAAAACTCAGGGAGATAGGTGCTGCTGTGATCTCTGTTAAGGAAAGGGGGCAGGGTAGAGCATCAGTCCTGAAGTCAGCAGGACCTGAGTTCAAATGTGATCTCAGACACTTAACACTTCTGGCTGTGTGACCCTGGGAAAGTCACTTAATCCCAATTGCCTCAGGAAAAAAAAAAAGGAAATGGGGGCAGAAGTATGCCCAGTGACTTGCCCAGCATTGCACAACTAGGAAGTGTCTGAACCTATATTTGAACTCCAGGCCTAGCACTCCATCCACTGTCACATTACTGGGCAAATTCATGGAGACTGTAGATAGAATATCAAGTATTGGGCCTCCGTGGATAGGAGTATGATTTTGCTAGAAGGTCAGATTTGTTTTTTATTTTTCGCTTTGGTTTTTTTTTTTTTTTAATTTTCTGTTTATTTAAAAAAACAGAATAGAAAAAAGATAAAAAATAAAACAAAACAAAATGAAAGAACATTTTCATGTGTCCAACAGAACACCAGGGAGGATTCAAAATATATAATAATAAATTTCCAGTTCAAGAAAGGATATGTAATAGTAGAAGAAATTATATTCATGAGTGTTCATTTTTTCATGGCTTCCTTATAGGTTGTTCTTTTCGTCTCTGCTTCACACTTGTTTTACCCTTTCGTTCCCTCCCCCACTTCCTCCCAAGCAAGCTATAGTTAAACAGAAATATATGTAATAGATATATAGATACACACACACACACACACACACACATATATATATACATATATTCACATCCATCCACAGATCCTCATGTGTACATATATCTACATACACACATAGAGTAACATGCATATATATCTACATATACTGACACACACACATTTACCTATATGTAAATATGCATTAAAACAATATTAGTATGGCTGACATATAATGTAGATTCCTCTCTTGATTGAATCTTTAAGCTTTACTTTGTCTAAGATCAATAATTACTCCTGTACTTTTTCTAATAAATTTGATTCCTGATTCTAGTTGTAGTGTTTGTGTATATCTCTTCTTTCCTATCTCTGCTAACTCTTCTACTTTAATTGTGCTCCTTAACTTGCCTCGATATTACTTAACCTCCCCCCCACCCATGAATCCCTCCCTTGTCTTCTTCACCCACTCTCTGTGTCCCCCCCCCGCCCATCTCTCACCCCTTATTTCTTTATAAATTTTGGAGGGTGCTATACCTTTCGTGGTATATATGTAGTGTTGCCTACTTAACCCATCCCTGATGAACAGGTTTTTTGAACCATGAGCCCTCCTTCCACCTCTAATGTCTCTGTGTCTATTCTTCCTCTGCATCTCATTTTTATAAATCTTTCTTTTGAGCTACCCAATTGCTGATGTCAGTCTTAAACATATGTATGCATTCCCACGTAAAGAGATCTAAACAATTTGTCCATGTTGAGTTCCTTGAAATTGATCTTTGGTATTGGGTGTGGGTTTGGTTGACAGAAAGTCCTAAATATCTGCAAGTTCATTGAATGTCCTTTTCTTTCATTCAACATTATGGATAATTTTGCAGGATATGATATTTTGGCTGCAGGCCTAGTTCTTTTGATTGCCAGTATATGTGATTCCAGGACCTGTGATCTTTTGTTGTATCTGCTAATAAGCCCTGTAGCCCCAGAATATTTGATTTGTATTTTTCTTGTTTCTTGAAAATTTTTCTCTTTGTGGGGAATATTGTGCCAAAGTTCCCTTTTAATGTCGTGACCCAGTTTCTTTTAATGTCATGACGCAGTTTCTCCAATTGTCCTATTTAGTTATTCTGCCTCAGGTTATAAATTTTCCCTCTTAATGTTTGATGAGATAAAGATCTATCTCAGTTGCTCTGCCCCAAAACCCCAGGCTATAATCTTTCCCTCTTAAATGGTTGATGAGAAGAAGGTTTTATATCTTTAGGTTATAGACATTCCTTCTTAATGTTTGACAGGAAAAGTTTTCTCCATTTTAGATGTCATTAGAATATCAGTAACCTCCCTCCATTGTGTCATCCTAGGGGCCTCCCCCACCATTAGGTTATCCCCCACCTAGGTACCTCCCCCATTATGTCACTATTCTTGTTATCCTATAAAAAAAGCTTGCTGTCCCAGTACTCAGGGCTGGATTCTTTGAGATGATAGTCTCATCCAGCCCTGGGACCAAGATCCATCTGGTCCCAGTATCTGTCTCCATTTAATAAACTATTGAATTGGCTCTTTAAAAAAAAAAATTTCTCTCTGATCTGGGGATTTCGAAATTGGCAATAATGTTCCTATGTGTTTTCCTCAAAGGATCTCTTTGAGGCAGTGTGGTGAGCAGTAGATTTTTTCTATTTTTACTTTCCCCTCCAGTTCTATCACTTCAGGACAATATTCTTGCATTACTTCTTGCATTATTGTGTCCAGGCTCTCTTTTTGGTCACAGCTTTCAGGTAGTCCAATCATTCTTATGTTTTCTCTTCTTGATCTATTCTCTAGATCTGTTAATTTTCTGATGTCTCACATTCTGTTCTATGTTTTCATTCTTTATATTCTGTTTTGTTATTCTTGGTCTCTTATATCTTCACTGGCTTCCCCTTGCCCAGATGTAATTTTCAAAGAGTTCTTTTGTCCTTTAAGACTCTGAATCTCCTTTTCTAGTTGAGTAACTTTTTTCATAATTTTTTTTTCCTTGGATGGTTTTATTTTTATTTTGTTTAGTTTTGCCTCGATGTCTCTCATTGATTTTTAAATTCTTTTTTGAGTCCTTCTATTAATTCTCTCTGGATAGAGAGTCATTTAATGTTAGTCTTTGGGGTAGAAGGGTTTTTTTACTTCAGTATCCTCTTCTGAAGATGAAGCCTGATCTTCCCTATTGCTATAGTAAGTTTCTATGGTTGAGTTCTTTCTTTCTTCTTTTTATTTTTTTAATGAAAAGTATTAATGGAAGGACCTCTAATTGTGGGGTGGGGAAATGATGCCTGTAGCTTCACTTGAGCTCTCCCCTCTGACCTGGAACCCCAAACCAAAAGCTCCCCCCTCCAGCAAGTGCCCGCAGCCAACAATGTTTCTGCCCCCTTATCTTTGCACTTCTAGTGTTCTGGTTCCTTCTCACCCAGGGCTGTGTTCCAGCAGCATAGCTGGGCCTGTGTTCCCAATCAGCTGAGGTTCCCTCAATCTCTCCAACTCATTTCCCAATTCCTCATGCTGTCCCAGAGGTGAAAGTTTCTGGGGTTCCTGCTGAGGTTCCAGCCAAGCCCAGCTAGCCCCAGGAGTCCCCACTTGGTGTTTCTATGGAGCTAGCCTGGAGGTGTTTGCACTTCATGTAGGTTAATCTCTTTCTTCGGATTTTCTTGAGTTGTATCTGGAGGACCCCTATTCTGTCCAAGTCTTCTGAATTTTTCAGGAGTCTAGATTGACTCTGAGGCACAAATTTGTTCTATTTGTGGGGGAAATCTGGAGAGTTTGAAATTTACTGATCTGCTCCACCATCTTCCCACAGTCCTCCAGGGGAAGGTGAGATTTGTACAGGTTGGAAAGGAGTGAGGCTGGAGGGGAGGGGACACTAGCCTGTGGAGTCATGAAAGGATTGGAGCAGGACAGTGGCAATGGTTAGGAGAGTGAAGAGACTTGGACAGGAGATAAATAAGGGAGAGTTGATGTTATCGGTCACTTGGCCTGAACTGATTGCTATGACTGTGAAAGGACTTTGGCTCTGAGCTTCTCAGACCTGAGAGCAGGCAGGATATATTAGAAGAAGTGTTCATCTTCTGTCAACCCAAAAGTTGAGCAAATGTGCCCCCATAAAGAAATACACTGCATTTTTTCCTGGGCACAGTACTCAAAGGACTCCCTTCTGTGGATCCTTGAGCCACAATTGTTGGGTTTTGCAAGGAAAGGGGGAGGCCAGGTGAGAGGAAGGGAGGAAAGGAAGAAGAAAAGTAGAAAATGAAGACTCCCCACAGGGCAAAGCCCAACTTCAGGGAACCCTCGGGCCTATGAGAAGGTGTGGGGAGGATGAGATTCACCAACCCACATCTCACAAAATGGACAGAGAACTAGATAGGCCATCTAGTCAAGAGTTCAGACTCAGGGAGGGCTAGAGAACAAATGAAGAGAATTCAGTATTCAGGGGCAAGCCAGAGTCAAAGGCCACATGAGGACCTGGAGAGGAGGAAATGGATGAATGAAGGATCACCCTCTTCCCCTTCTAGCCCTTCCTCCCTTAACCCTAGGCTGGGTGGCCCCTTTCTTCCCATCATTGATCATCCCCATACAGGTGAGGCTGACTTGCCAGCATCCACCAGGATTGAAAAGGAGGAAACCTGTGCCCGGATCACCTTCACACCAGCACCAAGCGAACAGGCTGCCTACTCCAGCCGGGGCATCATGGGGGACTTTGTGATTCAATATGATGTGGCTATGAAGGACGTCATTGGTGATGTGCAGGTGATCTTGGCCCTCAGTCAGAAACACACTGAAGGCACCCTCCTGCCTATACTCAGCATCCACATTGAGTCTTGAGAGCTTGATCGCCCCTTGCCATGAGCACGTGATCATCCCTCACCTTGAACCTGGCTCTCACACCATACATTACCACATATGCTGGCACTAGGGCCAGGTTCTTAGTCTCCTAGTAAGGACTTCTTAAAATGCTTGAGGGACAAGCTAAATTGTGACGCCCTTCCAGGCCTCTCAGTCTCCCTAGCCTCTTCCCACTGGTTCCCTCCATGCTGTTATTCATTTCTGCCTCCATTCAGGTCCACTGTTATGATGTGGTATCTCAAGGGAAAACCTTAAAGCTGTTGTGATTTCTTCTTCTGCTCTCTATTGACCCCCACCTTTCCTTCCCTCCACATGCATGTATGTATACCCATCTCTCTCTGTTTCAGTCTTTATCTCTGTTTTCATGTGTGTCTCTGTCTCTGTCTCTAACACTATGTCTCTGTGTGTGTGTGTTTTCCTTTGTTCTCTCCCCAGATCTCCGATGGCTATTTTGTTCACTATTTTGCCCCCAGAGGCCTACCCCGTATGCAGAAAAACATCATCTTCGTTATCGATGTCAGTGGTTCTATGACCGGAACGAAGCTGAAGCAGGTAACGATTGCCATGGAGGACCATTGGACAAATCTCCCAGAATTCCAGTTCTGGACTCTAGAGTGTGAGTTTGGGGGGGAGGGAGACACAGACAAAATTCCAGAGTTAGAAGGCCCCTTCCAAAGTCATGGAGCCCAACCCAAGTCCGGGCAGCTCCACTCCAAGTGGGCCTTCAGTCTCTGAGGAACTGTGGAGGCTAAATTACATCTGCCCAAAAGGCAGAATCATTCAAGCGTTCTTTTGCTTCTCTTTCTTTTCTGTTCAGAAGAGTAATCTTTGGAGCAGGCAGAACAGTGCCACAAAGCTCTCTTCCCTACCCCCCTTGCCAGGGAGATTAAGACCAAGATTAAGTAGGGAGCAACCTAGCTGGCCTTTGCTGAATTCAAGTCCTGAAATGCAGATGAATCGCTGTTCGAGGTACTGAAAGAACTGGCTGAACCATTTGTTCTCTCTCGGTGGAGATCCGAAGAGCTGCTGAATTGATTTTCCTAAAAGGAAAGAGAACAAAATCTTTGACCTATTGGCCAGTTGGGTTCCTGGCAAAATGGCCAGATTGCATTATTGAGGGGAGAGCTAGTGGGTATCTGGAAGGGGAAGCAGGGATTATTATTGAGGGTCTTTATCACAGAGTCATCAGGCTCGACTGCTCATTCCTCAGTTTGCCATTTCTCATGATATAATAATATTCCATTCACACGCCATAATGTGTCTCACCATTCTTTCACAGGTAGACAACCTTTAGTTTCTAGTTTCTTGCTCTTACAAAAAGAGTTGTCCTAACTAGTTTTGTCCTTATGGCTCCTTTTTCTCTTTCCTTGATCTCAGTGAGTTCACTGGTGGCAATGCTGGGTCACAGTGCAATAGCTCTTGGGTCCGAGTTCCAAACTGTTCTCCCAAATGGCGGGACCAATTTGCAGTAACGCCAGTAGGGAACAAACACGTCTATTTCCCCACAGTCTCTCCAGTATTTCTCTCTCTCTCTCTTTTTGCAGAGGCACTTGGGATTAAATGACTTGCCCAGGGTCACATAGCTAGGAAGTATTAAGTGTCTGAAACCGGATTTGAACTCAGTTCCTCCTGACTTCAGGGCTGCTGCTCTATCCACTGCGCCCCCTAGCTGCCCCTTTCATTTTCCTTTTTGCCAACTTTGTCCATACGATAAACATGATGCGGCAGCTCAATGGTGCTTTAATTGGCATGTTTTAATTTTAGCACTTTGGACCATGTTTCCATACGGTCATCGCCGGCTCCTGTTTCTTGCTTTGAAAATTGCCTGTTCAAATTCTTTGAACATTTATCCACTGGAAGATGACTCAGTCTCCTAATTCAGAGTCAGGAAGGAGAAAAAGAACATCATGGTCTAAAGGGGGTCAGGGAGGATGAAGGCAAGGCAGGTGGACGGCAGATTGTTATGATTGCTGTTGTTCAGTCATGTTCAGCTCTTAATTCTATTTGGGGTTTGGGTTAAGTGACTTGCCCAGGCCACACAGCTAGGAAGTGTCTGAAGCTGAATTTTCACTCAGGTCCTCCTGACTCCAGGACCAGTGCTCTGACCGCTGCAAGGCCACCCAGCAAACACAGGGAACTAAAAGATGATCTTAACCAGTTTCTCCCCATGTCCCAACTGTTGCAGACTAAGAAGGCTATGCATGTGATCCTGGGAGACCTGTGTCCAGAAGACTATTTCAACATTGTGACCTTCTCTGACACTGTCCACATCTGGAAGACTGCCGGCTCTGTCCAGGCTACATCCCCGAACATACAAAGGGCCAAAGCCCACATTGGCAGAATGGAGGCAGGCAGATGTTCGTATATGAGGTCTCCTTCCTCGCTTCATTCCCCCTCCCCAGGGATCAGCCGTGGCCCTGAAACTTTTGTGATTTAAGCTTCCCGGGCTTCTCTGTTCTGCTCTGTAATGGAAGGAAGTCGATCTGGCTCCCATGATTTCACACTCCAAACCCCTTCCCCTCTGGAAAAATGTGACAACGAGGGTCTGGGACCCCATGGAAGGGTGTAGTCAGGGCAGGTGATCTCCAGGGCTCTCCCATCTCTGTGGTCCTAAGTCACCCCCCCAGCCTCCCATGATGATTTCAAAAGCCCCATCTGCTCTTTCATGACTGACATCCCACAGCTCTCTCTAGGCCCCACTTTGCCCTCTGTGACACAAAAACAGAATAAGTCGAGAACAAGAGAGGACAAGGAGCTTATTCTAGAATGCCCGACAGCAGGCTCCGTTCCTCACACCATGTAGTGGGAGAAGGGGGTCAGCTTCCTGAGACAGAGGATGAGAGATGACCAGGAGCTCAATCCTAGCCCAGCTGACTAGGGTGCCAGGAATGACAGCAAATGGAAAAGCAGAGGCTGAGAGCAGATGAAGAGTTAGTTAGTCTGTCCAGACAGATGAGACTGAATTTCATAAACTGGCTAGGAAATGAGACGGGCTGGGGGCCTGCAGCTGAGGCAGAGAGGAGGTTGGCAGACCCATAACATAGATGGCGACGTTGCCAAGGGAAGGAGGTGGAACGGCAGTCCTGGAAGGCTTTCTGCACAGGGACCATTACAACTGGGAAGGGTGGCCCACCCTGGAGGGCAACAGACACGCTGAGGGGAGGGGGAGCTTTTGAAGTGGGGGAGGGGGAGGATTGGGAGCTGGCTGCTCACTCCAGGCCTTTGCCTTCACCAGGGACAGACATGAACGCAGCTCTCCTGGCAGCAGCCTCCATACTGAACCAGACTGGCGGCGCGGGGCCTTCAGGAGGGGCTCGCCTGGTCATCTTCCTCACAGATGGGGAACCCACAGCGGGCGTGACTTCACCCACCCACATCCTCGCCAACGCCCAGAGGGCCCTGGCTGGCCAGGCGGCCCTGTTCGGCCTGGCTTTGGGAGACGATGCCGACCTGCCCCTCCTCCGCCGCCTCTCATTGGAGAACCGAGGCACGGCTCACCGCATCCGAGAAGATCAGGATGCCGCTGTGCAACTCAAAGGCTTCTATGACCGCATCTCCTCCCCATTGCTGTCTGACATCCACCTCCACTACCAGGCCAGACAAGCTGGGAGGGCTGACCCAGCAGGGAGCCACTTCCCCAACTACTTTGGGGGCTCTGAGCTGGTGGTGGTGGGTCAGCTAGGTCACGGAGAGCCTGAGCTCTGTGTGCGTCTAGAGGCCCAGGGCCCACACAACCGCCTACTCACAGCATCCCGGATCGAGAAGGTTGCTAGTGGCAAGGAGCCGGCCTTTGGCTGCCCATCCCACGGGGAGATCAACCCGGGTCAAGGATTCCTCCAGCGCCTTTGGGCCTACGTGAGCATCCAGGGCTTGCTGGAGGCCCACCTCAGAGCCAACGACTCAGCCACCCGCAGACTGCTGACTGACAAGGCGCGCAATCTCTCTCTGCACTTCCATTTTGTGACGCCCCTGACTTCGCTTGTTGTGGTGCAGCCACGGGAAAGAGAAGGGCAGCAGGCCCCACATCCAACCCTGACGGCCGTACTCCAGCCCACAGCCACCGGGAAGTTCCCAAGGCCTCCTGTTCAGCCCGGCCCCACCAAGCCCCTGCTCCACGGAGCCAAATTCACCACCGCTTCACCAGGGCCCTCGTCTGTGTCCAAAGCGGGGCACCTGAGGGTGACCAAACATAATCTGACCTCTTCTGTCCCCTGGTTGCGCCCAGCTCCCGGGGAGCCATTGTCTGTGAAACCCACAGCGTCTCCCCTCTCCAAGATTGGCTCTCTGTCTCCTCCCAAAGCAAGCCCCAACACTCATCTGAGTTCTGTTGCCCCGGCACTCCTGACCTCCCCCCAGCCTGGTGCTCAATTGCACCCCAAACCAAGCAGCTCATCTTGGTATAATCCTGGCTCCTCCGCTCCCCTTCGATCTGGCTCCTCGACCACCCCAAAACCCAGCCCCCCAGTTCACCCAAGTCCTAACATCTTGTCAGCCCCAAATCGGACTCCGAGCTCTCCATCTCCTCCCAGAGCCATTCCACCATCCCTCCCCAGAGCTGGCTCTCCACTTCACCTCAATCCTGATGATTCATTATCCTCCTCTCTCCCCAAACAGGTTTCCCCAGGTCACCCTAAACCTGGATCCCCGTTCCACCCAAATATCAAGACTACAAATTCCAGCTCTTCGAATTTCCCCAAATCAAGCACCCTACTCCTCCCCAAAGCAGGTCATCTTTCTTTCCCCAGAACTCCAGCCCCATCGCCTCCCAAATCGAATATCCCCCACACACACAAGCCATCTTCCCCCAGATCTAACACCCTGTCCCCTATAAATCTAGCTCCCACTTTGCCCCCAGACCTGGCTCCCCAGATCCCCCAAGTCTGACATTCAGTCCCTACAAACCCACTTCCCCTTCCCCAACTAAAGCCCAAACTCTGTCCCAACAAAGCCCAAGCATCCCATCCCAGCGTCCTCCCCCCAAAGGGGATCTGCCGGCCTCCCGTCGGCTAAGCTCCCCATCACTCCCGAGACCTGCCACTCCATCTTCACAAAATGTCACAGCAAGTCCTGCTGGTTCAACAGCATGGAATCCCAGCCCCTTGCCTCCCCCTCAACCCAGAGCAGTGGCAGACCCCAATCTCAGTGTCCCAGGCCAGTCTGGTCCTAACTCCCAGTCTTCCCTCAGAACTAGTTCCTTACTCCCCTCAATCCCAAGCTCCCCACCTCCCTATAACTCAAGCACACCCGAGATCATCCGTGTCCTCATTCTCCCCGAGGAGCCGGGCCAACTTCTGGAAAGCCTGCCAGATTCTGGATTCTCCGAGTCCTTGAAGCCCCCAGCCATCTACACTTTCCCCAATAGCCGTGGCCAAGGCAGCAGACGTGGTGAGTCCGGTATGGTGCCATCCCCCACAGTGGGAAGCCTTCTCCCATGTCCCATGGGAGCCAGAAAGGTCCCTCCCATGGGCAGCTCACCATCAGTGTGTCTCTAAACATCTCCGTGGATGGGCCCTGTGCCTCTCCCAAGCCTCCTCCAGGAATCAGAGTCTTCCAAGGCCTCCCTTGGGGCCCTGGTAGTCCCTCGGGGGGGCTCCGAGAACTTGGACGGCATTCCCCGGTTGCTGCTCTGGCCTGTGTGCCCCAGCTCTCAATAATTCTGTGGCTCTGGGTGTTTCTGGTCATCTCTGAAGTTATGGCTCTCTGGGGTGCATACACGCACAGCGCACATGTACCCATACATGCACACACACATATAATATACACTATACACATCACACGTAGCTGCACCACATGGCCAAACACATGCACATGTCAGCACACATACATGTACATGCACACATCACATGCACACACAGGTGTTGCACACCCACACATGTGCGGGCATAAGCACACCCCGTGTGCCCACACATGCACACCACACAGACCCAAATAAGCACAGGCCCACACAGACACACCACAGACTCACACACACATCCATACCCACACATATACACGTGCACACACACACGCACACACACCACATCCCCAGCAATCTCGCTTGGTCTCAGATTGTCTCCCTGGGCAGCTCTGGGGACTTTTGTGGGACCAGGGTGGCCAGGTCTCAGTCTTCCCCATTTGGAAACTCTGTAACCCATGCCTGGGCCCTTTGGCTCAGCTCCGGCTCTTGGAACGGCCCTCTGTGTTTGTGAGTCTCAGGGACTTGGAAAAGTCTGTCTTTCAGCAAAAGTCTTGGGGCGGGGGCAGAAGCACAGGGAGAAGGGGGGGGCCCACTTGGTACCTTGACGTCTCTTATGCTAGTTACAAACACATTCATAGATGGGATTCATTCACAAGCTAGCCTTGCAGGGCTCAGTCTTTAGAGAAGTCCCAGACTTTCACAGGGCCCAGTCTTTGGGAGGTCTCAGACTTTCACAGAAAACAAGATACCCTGCCACAAGACAGAGTCCCAAAGGCCTAGCAGAGGGAGGGGGAGGGCATCAAAATTCTGCAAGGAGACAAAGTAGGGACTCCAACACCCTCTTCCCTGTTCCTTTAAATCCCCAGGGATTCAAGGCGAGCCTCCCAAGTCCCCAGTGGTTTTCACCTTCTCCTCTTCAGGTAAGGAAACTCGTTCATTTGCTGTCTGTTGGAACAGGGGGCCCAACAGATGAAAGAACCCCCCCCCCGGCTTCCCCCACCACCTTCCTTGATGGGCACGGGTATCTCTGTGCCTTACAGTGGATGGGGATCCACATTTGAGATCCAGCTGCCAAACTCAGAGAGTAGAATCTGTTTCACGGTGGATGGAAGAGCAGGGGACACCCTTCAACTCATCAGTGACCCTGAAGCAGGTACAGGGCATAGAGAAGGCAGGGGGGAGGGGTGCGGGAAATACAGAGAGACAGAAGCAGAGAAAGCCAGGGCCAGCCCATCAGCCCTTGAGACAGGACTCCAAAGACCTAGAGACCCAGAAGAAAAAAAGACCTGAGAAGAGGCTAGCCACAAGCATTTGCAGGGCCCTTGGTGTGTGTGGGGGGGGGCGGTGGAGGGAGGGTTTTCACTAGATCCTCCCAACAAGCCTAAGATGATTTAGTCTGCCCACTTCACAGAAAGCTTGCAGAGGTTTGCCCTGTTACACAGCTCAAAAGGGTCACAGAGACTGTTTAAACTCAGACTTGCTGATTGTAGGCCCAGCACCCTAAGATAACCCTAAATTATCTGAGCAGCCCAGAGACCTAGAAGAGTTGGGGGGGTGGGGAATCTGGGTGCAGCAGGGGTTGGGGAAGGAGGAAAAGTGGGAAATAATAGTATGAACTGAGTGGATCAATAGTGGATCTCTTCAGCGGAAAGACCTGCAGATACAGGGTACCAGCATTCACATAATACACGATACAGGGCATCAGCACTCACATAATAAAAGATACGGGATATCAGCACTCATGTGATAAAAGATACAGGGCATCAGCACTCGCGTAATAAAAGGTACAGGGCATCAACACTCACCTAATAAAAGATACAGGATATCAGAACTCGCATAATAAAAGACACAGGGCATCAGCACTCACATAATAAAAGATACAGGGCATCAGTACTCGCGTAATAAAAGATACAGGTCATCAACACTCACGTAATAAAAGGTACAGGACTCCAGAATGCCCATAATGAAAGACATAGAGCTCTAACACTCAGGTAATAAAAGATAAAGGGCATCAGTACTCCTGTAATAAAACAGACAGGGCTCCAGCACTTGCGTAATAAAAGGTACAGGTCCCTTGGATTTGTGTAATAAAAGATAGAGGGCATCAGTACTCACGTAATAAAAGACACAGGTCATCAGCACTCGTGTAATAAAAGACACAGAGTACCAGCACTCATGTAATAAAATGTATAGGGCATTAGCACTCACGTAATAAAAGATACAGGGCATCAGTACTCCTGTAATAAAAGATACAGGGCATCAGTACTCCTATAATAAAATACTCAGGGCTCCAGCACTTGCATAATAAAAGGTACAGGGCATCGGTACTCATGTAATAAAAGACACAGGGCATCAGCACTCGTGTAATAAAAGACACAGAGTACCAGCACTCATGTAATAAAATGTATAGGGCATCAACACTCACATAATAAAAGATACAGGGCATCAGTACTCCTGTAATAAAAGATACAGGGCATCAGTACTCCTATAATAAATCACACAGGGCATCAGAACTCGCGTAATAAAAGATACAGGGATATCAGCACTCACATAATATAAGATACAGGGCATCGGTACTCATGTAATAAAAGACACAGGGCATCAGCACTCATGTAATAAAAGATAGAGGGCATCAGTACTCCTGTAATAAAACACACAGGGCTCCAGCAGTCGCGTAATAAAAGGTAAAGGCCGCTTGGATTTGTGTAATGAAACATACAGGGCATCGGTACTCGCATAATAAAAGACACAGAGTACCAGCACTCATGTAATAAAATGTATAGGACATCAGCACTCGCATAATAAAAGGTACAGGCCGCTTGGATTTGTGTAATAAAAGACACAGGTCATCAGCACTTGCATAATAAAAGACACAGAGTACCAGCATTCATGTAATAAAATGTATAGGACATCAGCACTCACATAATAAAAGATACAGGGCATCAGTACTCACATAATAAGAGACACAGGTCATCAGCACTCACATAATAAAAGGTACAAGGCATCAGTACTCCTGTAATAAAAGACACAGGGCATCAGTACTCATGCAATAAAAGATAGAGGGCATCAGTACTCCTGTAATAAAACACACAGGGCTCCAGCAGTCGCATGATAAAAGGTAAGGGCCGCTTGGATTTGTGTAATGAAAGATACAGGGCATCAGTACTCATGTAATAAAAGACACAGGGCATCAGTACTCGTGTAATAAAAGATACAGGGAATCAGTACTCCTGTAATAAAACACACAGGGTTCCAGGACTTGCATAATAAAAGGTACAGGCCGCTTGGATTTGTGTAATAAAAGATACAGGGCATCAGTACTCGCATAATAAGAGACACAGGTCATCAGCACTCACATAATAAAAGGTACAGGGCATCAATACTCCCGTAATAAAACACACAGGGCTCCAGCACTCAAAAGATACAGGGCATCCGTGCTCGCTTAATAAAAGATACAGGGCATCGGTACTCCTATAATAAAACACACAGGGCTCCAGCACTCGGGTAATAAAAGATACAGGCCACTTGGATTTGGGTAATAAAAGATACAGGGCATTAGTACTCGCGCAATAAGAGACACAGGTCATCAGCACTCGCATAATAAAAAAGTACAGGGCATGTAATGAAAGACCCAGGGCATCAGTACTTGTGTAATAAAAGGTTCAGGGCTCCAGAATGCCCATAACAAAAGACATAGGGCTCTAGCACTCATGTAATAAAAGGTACAGGCCACTTGGATTTGTGTAATAAAAGATACAAGGCATCAGTACTTGCGTAATAAAAGATACAGGGATATGAGCACTCACATAATATAAGATACAGGGCATCGGTACTCATGTAATAAAAGACACAGGGCATCAGCACTCGTGTAATAAAAGACACAGAGTACCAGCACTCATGTAATAAAATGTATAGGGCATTAGCACTCATGTAATAAAAGATACAGGGCATCAGTACTCCTGTAATAAAAGATACAGGGCATCAGTACTCCTATAATAAAACACTCAGGGCTCCAGCACTCGCATAATAAAAGGTACAGGCCGTTTGGATTTGTGTAATAAAAGATACAGAACATTAGTCCTCCTGTAATAAAACACACAGGGCTCCAGCACTTGTGTAATAAAAGGTACAGGGCACCAGTACTCATGTAATAAAAGACACAGGGCATCAGTACTCGTGTAATAAAAGGTACCGGCCACTTGGATTTGTGTAATAAAAGATACAGGGCATCAGTACTCCTATAATAAAACACACAGAGCTCCAGAACTCGCATAATAAAAGGTACAGGGCATCAGTATTCATGTAATAAAAGACACAGGGCATCAGTACTCGTGTAATAAAAAGTACAGGGCTCCATAATACCCATAATAAAAGGCATAGGGTTCTAGCACTCACATAATAAAAGGTACAGGCCGCTTGGATTTGTGTAATAAAAGATACAGGGCATCAGTACTCGCGTAATAAAAGACACAGGGCATCAGCACTCGCGTAATAAAAGACACAGAGTACCAGCACTCATGTAATAAAATGTATAGGGCATCAACACTCACATAATAAAAGATACAGGGCATCAGTACCTCCTGTAATAAAAGATACAGAACATCAGTACTCCTATAAAAATCACACAAGGCATCAGAAACTCACGTAATAAAAATAGATCCAGGATATCAGCACTCACATAATATAAAGATACAGGGCATTGAGTCACTCATGTAACAAAAGACACAGGCATCAGCACTCATGTAATAAAAGATAGAGGCATCAGTACTCCTGCCAACTAAAACACACAGGGCTCCAACAGTCGCGTAATAAAAGTAAAAGGCAACGCGATTTGTGTAATGAAACATACAGGAAACATCGAGTACTCCATAACAAAAGACACAAAGAGTACCAGCATTCATATAACAAAATGATAGAACATCAGCACTCACATAATAAAAGATACAGAGGCATCAGTACTCACATAATAAGAGACACAAGTCATCAGCACTCACATAATAAAATACAAGAGCATCATACTCCATGTAATAAAAGACACAGGCATCAGTACTCATGCAATAAAGATAGAAGCATCAGTACTCCTGTAATAAACACACACAGGGCTCCAGCAGTCGCATGATAAAAAGGTAAAGCCCATGATTTGTAGTAATAAGAAAGACTCAAACAGCATCAAGTACTCATGTAATAAAAAGACACAGAAACATCAGTACTCGTGTAATAAAAGATACACAGGAATCAAGTACTCCTGTAACAAAACACACAGGGTTCCAGGACTTGCATAATAAAAGTACAGGCCCTTGAGATTTGTGTAATAAAAGATACAAAGGCATCAGTACTCGCATAATAAGAGACACAGGTCATCAGCACTCACATAATAAAAGTACAGGGCATCAATACTCCTGCAATAAAACACACAGGGCTCCAGCACTCAAAAAGCATACAGGGCATCCGTGCTCCTTAATAAAAGATACAGGGCATCAGTACTCCTATAATCAAAACACAAACAGGGCTCCAGCACTCCAGGTAATAAAAATACAGGCCACTTGGATTTAGGTAATAAAAGATACAGGAACATTAGTACTCGCTGCAATAAAGACACAGGTCATCAAGCACTCGCATAATAAAAAGTACAGGCCCAGCAATGTAATAGAAAGACCAGGGCCATCAAGTACCTTGTGTAATAAAAGGTTCAGGGCTCCAGAATACCCATAACAAAAGACACATGAGGCTCTAGCACTCATGCTAATAAAAGTACAGGAAACCACGGATTTGTGTAATAAAAGATACAAGGCATACAGATACTTGCCTCAATAAAAGCAACAGGGATACATCCGAGCACTCTACACTACATATAAAATACAGTGTTAAAAGCATCACAGTACATCATCCGTAATACAAAAAGACACAGGGCATCAGCACTCCGTGTAAAATAACATCAGCACTATCACAAGCTCCAGCACTGCATTAATAAAATGTATAGGGCATCAGCCTTCATAATAAAAGATCACAGGAGCATCAGTACTCTGTAATAAAGATACAGGGCATCAAGCTACCCTATAATAAACCAGGGCTCACACACTCGCATAATAAAAGAGTACAGGCCGCTGGATTTGTAATAAAAAGATACAGAACATCAGTACTCCTGTAATAAAACACACAGGAGCATCCAGCACTCGATGTACCAATAAAAGTACAGGGCACACGAACTCACATGTACATAAAAGACACAGGGCATCAGTACTCTGTAATAAAATAGAGCCACTTGGATTTGTGACTCTAATAAACAACACAGGACATCAGTACTGCCATAATAAAAACACAGAGACTCATGCACTCATACATAATCACCAAAAGGTACAGAGCATCAGTATGCATGTAATAAAGACACAGGGCATCAGCACTCGACGTATAATAAAAAGTACAGGCATCAGTACTCCTGTAATAAAAACACAGGGCTCTAGCATCACATAATAAAAAGGTACAAAGGTCCGCTTAGGATTTGTGTAATAAAAGATACAGGAGCATCAGTACTCGCATAATAAAAGAGACACAGAGTCAGCACTCATGTAATAAAATGACAGACATCCAGCACTCCATAATAAAAAGTAAGGGCTTGATCAACACATCGCAGTAATAAAAGATACAGAGACCATCATACTCATGTAATAAAATGATACAGGGCATCAGACTCCATAATAAAAGATACACAGGGCATCAGTACTCACTAATAAAGACACAGGATCATCAGCACTCACATAATAAAAGGTACAGGGCATCAGTACTCATGTAATAAAAGACACAGGGCATCAGCACTCATGCGTAATAAAGATAAGGGCATCAGTACTCCTGTAATAAAACAACAGGCTCCAGCATCGCATAATAAAAGGTAAGGCCCTATTTGTAATAAAAATACAGGGCATCAGTACTCGCATTAATAAGACACAGGGCATCCAGCTACTCATGTAATAAAAATCAAGGAGTACATCACACACTCAGGATAATAAAAAGGTACAGGCCACTTTGGATTTGTGTAATAAAAAGATACAGGGCATCAGTACTCATAATAAGAGACACAGAGTCATCAGCACTCACATAATAAAAAGGTATATCAGGGCATCAATACCCGTAATAAACACACAGCCCAAGCACCTAACAAAGATACAGGGCATCCAGTACTCACATAATAAAAGATACAGGGCATCGACTCCTATAATAAACACAGGGCTCCAGCACTGGCAATAAAAGATACATTAGCCTTGTAATAAAAGATACAGGGCATCAGTACTCATGCAATAAGAACACAAGGCATCAGCACTCTATAATAAAAAGTACAGCAGCATGTAATGAAAAGACTCCAGACAGTCACTATGTAATAAAAAGGTATCAGGGCCACTAGATATGTGTAATAAAAGAATACAGGGCATCAGTACTCATGTAATAAAAGATACAGGACATCATGACTCGTGTAATAAAAGATACAGGACATCAGTACTCTGTAATAAAACAGACAGGAGTTCATGGACTACATAATAAAGTACAAGGCATAGGTACTTGTGTAATAAAAGATACAGGGCATCAGCACTCATAATAAGATGAAGCACACTCATGTAATAAAATGTATAGGGCATCAGCACTCACATAATAAAAGATATAGGGCATCAATACTCCTGTAATAAAAGATACAGGGCATCAGTACTCCTGTAATAAAAGATACAGGGCATCAGTACTCCTGTAATAAAATATATAGGGCATCAGTACTCCTGTAACAAAACACACAGGGCTCCAGGACTCAGTAATAAAAGATACAGGCGCTTATGATTTAGTGTAATAAAAAGATACAGGCATCTAGTACTCATGTCAATAAGGAGACACAGGGCATCAGCACTCCCAGTACATAATAAAAGGTACAGACCTCCAGCACTCTTGTAATTAGGGTTAGGGGAGGATGGAAGGACTGAGCACCAGTGTGGAGTGAGGAAAGCCCCCAATGCTTCCTCTTTTATTCCTCTTAGCCTCCCTGGGCCTAGCTCTCCCCAACAGTACAGGTTGTTTATTGTATCTATTCACTATGTAATAATAAGAGTCAGGTAATGCAGATGCCTTACTCCACTAATATCAAGGATAGCCGAGAGCTAACCCAACTCAGTGGGACACTGTAGCAGGAGGAGTTGCAGTCCCCAAGAGCAGCCATTGAGGGCTTCTTGTTAAGGGTGCAGGCAGAACTGTGAAATAAATGTGACTAAGGCAACTTCCAGCTCTGGGAGCTCATCATTCTCCTTTCTTCTCTTTTCTTCTCTTCCAGTTTTCTTGGGGCTCCCAGTCTCTGCCAAGAAGGTAGCCTCTCAGATGGATACTCTTGGCTCACTGTTCCCCCTGCTCAACCCTTCCTTGCCAGGGCTAGCTCTCTCTGGAGTTTTCAGTTATCTCTCTACTTCCCGAGATTGGGTGGCTTGAAGCCACCCCAGTTCTCAGGGTTTCTGGGCATCTCTGCTCCCAGTCAGAGGTATCAGGTCTCTTGATTTGGGTATATAAAGGAGATACACATAGTCTTCCCCATGCTTAATCAAAGATCCCTAAAGGCATGCTATCTTGACATATCATGTGCCTGGGACCTCCAACACTCCTTGTCTCCAGACTTGGCAGGGTTAGAGGATCGGACACTAGCCATCAAGTTGGCTGCCTCAATCCAAACCCACAGAGAATAGCTTTACACTCTTTTTTTTTGCTTCGCGTTGGGGTAAGTGACTTGCTCAGGGTCACCAGCTAGGAAGTGTTAGTGTCTGAGGTCCATTGAATCAGGTCACTCTGACTTTAGGAGCTAAGTGTTCTATCGACTAGATGCCACCTACTGTCCCTAGTTTTACACATTAAAGATGACAACTCCTGACAGGTATGAGACTTTATAGAGCAATTTAGCTAGCTACCCCATTATCTCCCCACTTTGGGCTTTATCATCAAGTAATTTGAGTGAGAAGCCAGAACTGTAGAGAATAAATCAGTCACAAAACAGTCCCATCTCCATCTTGAGCCACATGACCTCAGAGGTGATTTGGTCCACTGGCTTCATTTTGCAGATGAGGGAACTGAAGCACAATGAGGTGAACCATCAGGGTAGTTAGGTAGTGAATGTCAGAGTCAAGATTTACATTAAGGTTCTGGGACTCTGAGTCCAACACATCTCCTTCTGTACAATTTCATCTTCGATCAGGTACAGAAATCTGTCTCTGAGAACTCAGGTTTAAAAAAAAAAAAATGCTGAGCTGAGCCTTGTCACGATCACAGAAACAAGAAGAGATTGTCCCTGCATTTTAGCTGTCGGAGACAAAATAGAGGAATGGCAACATTGTGTAGAGGCTGGAGGGAAACAAAAAGTATATAAAGGGCTTTCTCTTCAAAATACCTTCCTTCACTTCCAAGGGCTTTTGGGAAAGGGGAGCAATGGAGTCTGGGCTCCGAAGATTTTCCTTGAGACCCTAAAGTTGGGAGGAGTGGGAAGGGGGAAGAAGTCAGGGTTTTCTAACATTCTGAGTAGAGAAGGTCTTTCTTTACCAATACCCTCCCTGCACAGACAGAGGGGGGCACCACCGTCACTATTCACAGAAGGAAGGCCAGAAATCACAGTTCCAGAAAATCAAAAGAACAAATTGCCATGTAAACACTGAGGACAGGGTGCAGGACTACAGGCCTATCTGCTGAGTAATGGACTGCAGCAGTCCCTCCCTGCTGGGAAGGTGAGCAAGTGCAGGCGAGGGAGAGAATTCAAGACCCCAAAGCTCCCCATAAGGAACACTACAGACATGTAGACAATACAATGCTGCCAGGGCTCCAGGATCTCACTAGTTTGGGAAGTCCTCCAATAACGAAATGGTCATCCAGGGTAATGCTTGTGTGTAGCCTCCCACAATTTCATAGGGGGGTAGGGAAGAAAGAGGAAGGGGAGAGACTAAATTGCTGGAGGATTTCTTTGATTTCTCTTGAAATCTAAAAGGTACTATCATCATTGACTGTCAGTCAATTGGCAAAAACTATGATGGCCATAACAATACATTAAAGAAAGAAAATGACAAAATGACCATCGATCCCATGTGGGCCCTTGCCACTTGGTGCTGAGAGTGTGACCAGAAAAGGGCAGAAATCCAAAATCGAATCAGACCCTACAGAAATCTATCTACACAAACGCAGAAATGGCGGGGAGAAGACTCCAAAAAGCCAGAGGCAAATGACAAGACCAACAGAAAGAACCAGAGACACAGGAGATGACAGAAAGGTATATTTAGTGAGCTTTACAAAGAGAATAGACCTACAGTGAGACGGAGCTAGGCCTAGGATGAGCCAGAGATAGACCCGTGGTGAGCCGGAGATAGGTCTACAGTGAGCTAGAGATCCATAGAGTGGCAAACTTTCACAAAAACTTCAAGAAAGAGCTGAAGAGAAACAAAAAAAGGAGCAAACCAAGAAGCAGAGGAGTGGCTTGTCTGAGGTTGGGATATAAATTGTGGGGCCAGGGTTGGGATGTGTGACAGGCATATTGCAATGTGCACTGCCAATGCTTCTACACTGGGTCTGTTTCCTTGGCAATAAAATGAGGGAACTGGAATAGGTGGTCTCTGGGGTGACTTCCAACTCTAAATGCTATTTCCCCCTGACCCTTGGGGGCACCTGCCAGCCTCCCCTACAAAGTGAGATACCTGGACACGAGGGCCTCCGAGATCTCTTAAATCACAGAGTCTGAGTGTAAATTGTGAAAGATCCCAGGAGAGAGAAGTGGCAAATTCCCCAGAACTTGATCCACACAAGCCCGCTCTCCCGACCCAACCAAGCCAATCATCTAGGCCTGTATCCAGCCTGTGCTCCAGCCCAGCCAGCCTTCCCTGTCCTTGTCCATGGTTGGACGGGCATCATTGCTTTCTCTCTGTGACACTGGTGGGCATCCGAGGGAATATCCTTTTCTCCCCTGACTCCAGGGCTGCAGGTCAGTGGCCACCTCCTCGGGGCACCTCCAAAGCCAGGCCACGAGCACCGGACTCGCACCTACTTTGACAGCATTGTGGTGGCTGTGGGAAGACTTGAGGCCCCTTTTGTTATCCATGTGAGCCTCCACCAGGTCGGCCTCGAGATGGAGGACCTGACCAAGAGATTCAGCTGGGACCGGCCTCTTCTCACCTTGCAACCCAGGCCTGGCCTGGAGCTGATTCTACAGCACAAGAGCATCCTCACCATCCGCCTCAGTCCACACCTCGAGTTCCTTATCAGGAGGCATCGGGACAGGCACCCCACAGCCCTGAGGCGCCCCCATCTTGGTTTCTACATAGTTAATGGGCACGGCCTGAGCCACTTTGCTCGGGGCCTCCTAGGTGAGAAGCGGCTGTCACAATTTCCTCTCCTGGAACCCAAGGCCTTCCACCATCTAGCCTCAACCTCTTCTCCCCATGTGTGCACAAAGCACACTCCTCTGCCCCCCCCCAGGCCACCACCCCCCATGTGACCCCAGTCTCCAAGACCCCTTTTTGGCCAGGAGAGCTAGAATTCCAGTCTGGCAAACCTGCGAGACTGCAGATCGACCAAAGCCTTTGGCCTGTCATCCCCTTGTCCCATAGCTAGGCCCTCACCCCCATCTGGTGAAAGGGAAGGCAGAGGAGGCCCAGGACAGGGCCCGAGGGCTAACCCCAATCTCTCTCCACCTGTGTGTCCCCACAGGTCAGTTCCAGCACACCGATCTCTTTGTGAAGCAAACCGTGAGCGGGGCCTGGCTAGAAGGGCCACGAGGCGCCACCGTGCCCCTGGCTCCTGCTGGCCTGGGCCAGGACTGGCTGTCAAGGAGCCTCTGCTGGAGGGTGAAGCCTCAGGATGTGGAGAAGCTGCTGGGGAGTCCCTACTCGGCCTTTGTTCTATGAGGCCGCCCTGCCCACAAGCCCCTCGGGCTCCGAGCTGCCCATGGCCTGCAGACTCTCCTGCCCTTCTGCTTTCTCCTTCCTGCTCTTCTCCCTCTCCCCTTCCCCACTTGCTTCTTCTGCTTTCCTGACCCTCTCTGCTTTGATAGGATCCAAGATTTGGAGCTGGGACTTTAGGGACTTCAGAAGGATCTTGTTGAGTGCGATATCTACAACTGTAGACCAGCAAAGTGAGTTCCGGCAGCTTAAGTAACCAAACCAGAATCACACGGCTCGCAAGCTTCTGAGGCAGGGTTCAGACTTGGGTGCTAGGGCTTTGCCCCCTGAGGAAAGAGGAAAGGCCAAAGGGAATGCTTCGCCGGGTGCCGACATACCCAGTCTGCGAACATGCGCCGCCTCCTTTGCTCTGGCCTGAGCATTCACTCCTCTGCTCTTTCCATCTGTAATCTGATTCTGTGCCTCAATCTCCCATCCTTTCTCCTTTGTTTCCCATTCTCCCCAAATCCCAAGGCACCTTCAGAGAGAGACAGAAAAGAGAGATGGATAGGCAGAGAGACAGAGACAGAGAGAGAGACAGGAGGCACAGAGACAGGAGAGAGAGAGAGAGAGAGAGAGAGAGAGAGAGAGAGAGAGAGAGAGAAGAGAGACAGAGAAGACAGGAAACACAGAGAGACAGGGGACAGAGACAGAGAGACAGAAACAGAAGAGAGACAGAGAAGACAAGAGACACAGAGAGACAGGAGACAGAGACAGAGAGACAGAAACAGAAGAGAGACAGAGACAGAGAAGACAGAAGACACAGAGACAGGAGACAGAGACAGACAGAAGAGAGACATAGGAGACAGGTAAGACAGGAGAGACAGAGACAGAGAGAAAAAAGAGAGATAGAGACAGAAGAGAGACAGATACAGAGAGATAGAAGAGACAGAAAAGACAGCAGACACAGAGAGAGAGGAGAGAGAGAGACAGGAGACACAGAGACAGAGAAAGAAGAGACAGAGACACAGGAGACAGAGAGAGATAGGAGAGAGAGGAGTGAAATTTCGGAAGTAGCATGCTCCAGGCCAGGCAAACCCCCCACTTGACCACCATCACCTGCTTGAGCCCAAGAGCCGGGGGCCCAGCTGGGGAGAAAAGCCTAGGGAGATGCACTCTGGGGAATGCCTACGGCCACAGCTCCTGAGGCCCACAGTCCTGCCTACCAGAGTCCGTGGCTCCCAGCAGAGCCTGCTGATTCCTAGCAATGGAAAGGACACACATGAAGGCCTGAGCGCCTGCTTTGGGGCTTCACCCTAAGGACCAGGAGCCACTGACTTGCATCAGACTGGCAGCCGAAACCTTCTCTCATTAGAATAGGAGCTCCTCGAGGGCAGGGATCATGGGAGTTTTTCCTTTGGCCCCCAGCAATTAGCATAGAGCTTGGAACTTGGGAGCACGTAATAAACACTTTATTCATTCATTCATCTTCCTTCCTGAGACTGTACTGAATGGAGAAAGGCCAGGATTGGGAGGCCCAATTCTTTGCTACTTGGGGATCCCGGAATTCTTTGCCCCCCACCCCCCCCCACCCCCCCCGCCCGGGTCTCTGGTTCCTCTTTTGAAATTAAGAGCTCCGATTACATGCTGTCCTGTGAGCCCACTAGCTCTGAGTTCAAGGTCTCCTCCCCTTGAGGGGGGACTGGCGGATGCCAGTCGCCAAACCTTCAGCAAGCTGCTTTCTCATTGGCCTCCAGGGTTACCACACACAGTAGTTTGTAAAGACACTGCAAAATCACAGAGCAACTGGGGGAGAAGGTAAATTGTGGCCACCTCCCCCAAAAAAATAAATAAAATGGAACTAATCTCACTTGGATAACCCGAGTTTCCTGTCTCTCTGTCTCTCCTGTCTTCTCTGTTTCTGTGTCTCTTCTGTTTCTGTCTCTCTGTCTCTGCCTCTGTTTCTGTCTCTCTGTTTCTCCTGTCTTCTCTGTCTCTTCTGTTTCTGTCTCTCTGTTTCTGTCTCTCTGTCTCTGTCTCTCCTGTCTTCTCTGTTTCTGTCTCTTCTGTCTTCTCTGGCTCTGTTTTCTGTTTCTGTCTCTCCTGTTTTCTCTGTTTCTGTGTCTCTTCTGTTTCTGTCTCTCTGTCTCTGTCTCTCCTGTCTTCTGTTTCTGTCTCTCTGTCTCTGTCTCTCCTGTCTTCTCTGCCTCTGTTTTCTGTTTCTGTCTCTCTGTCTCTGTGTCTCCCTGTCTCTGTCTCTCCTGTCTTCTCTCTTTCTGTCTCTGTCTCTTTGTCTCCTGTTTCTCTGTCTCTGTGTCTCTTGCCTGTGTCCCATTGGTATGGGATATTCTCCTTATTGGTGGAAATCCTGCATGAGGATGGGGTGGGATCATCCAGAGTGGCACCCAGAGGCGCTCTTCAGGGTTTTCTTCATGTTTTTTGGCCCAAAGGTTGCAAGTGCTCCCATTGCTTCTGGTTTCTAGCTTGAAGAAGCAAGATGGAGGAGTCCAACCACACTTCAGATTATAGAAGGAAAAGACTGGGGAGGAGTTGACAAAAGAGGAGCTGGTAGTCTCCATCATGTTCCTATACCCAGTAAGCTAGACTAGTGACTTCAGGGACTTCCCCTTGAGTGAAATCTAAGATGCTCTTTCTTCTTCTTCTTCTCCTCTCTCTCTGTCTCGCTCTCTTTCTGTGTCTCTGTATCTCTCTCTCTCTCTCTCTCTTTCTCCTCTTTCTCTCTCTCTCTCTCTCTCTCTCTCTCTCTCTCTCTCTCTCTCTCTCTCTCTCTCTCTCCTCCCTCCTCCCTCCTTCCTTCTTAGAGTTGCTTCATATCCAGTGGATGAGCTCCCTCACTCTGTATTGTCTGATATATGGCTTACTACATATACTTACTCTGATTTGTGACTGAGTTGGATAAAAGGGTTCCTTGCAGAACTGATATTTAGTGAAAGGGAGTGAAACCCTGGATATAAAGCCTGAGGTGTCCCTTCCTTCTTAATGAACAGCAATCAAAAATTTAGCTTGGATCTGAAAATCACATTCCCCAGGCTAACAATATTTAACAGAACAGATCATCATAATTTTAACCCAGGATTCTACTCTGAGGAGAGGAGAATGGCAGACTCTAGCCCCAACCTCCTGTTTCCCCTCATGGCCAGAATGAAGGTCTCCCTTTGAGAAGAGTAGGGGGGGGAAGGCTAAAAAACTGTGCACATCCTTTGACCCAGCAGTGTTTCTACTGGGCCTGTATGTCAAAAGATCATAAAAAGGGGAAAAGGACCCACGTGTGCAAAAAGATTTGTGGCGGCCCTTTTTGTAGTGACCAGGAACTGTAAATTGAGTGGACTCCCATCAGCTGGGGAATGACTGAATAAGTGATGGTTTATGAATGTTATGAAATATTATTTTTCGGTAAGAAATGACCAGCAGGAGGATTTCAGAGAGGCCTGAACTGATGCTAGTGACATGTGTGGAACCAGGAAATCATGGTACATGACAACAACAAGATTATATGACAATCAATTCTGATGAACAGGAGTCTTCTCAACAATGAGGTGATTCAGACCATTTCCAATGATCTTGTGATGGAGAGAGCCATCTGCACCCAGAGAGAGGACTGTGGGGACTGAGTGGGGATCATAACATTGTATTTTCAGCTTTTTCTTATTTGCTTGCATTTTGTTTTCTTTCTCATTCTTTTTCCTTTTTGATCTGATTTTTCTTATGCAGCACAATAATTGTGGAAACATGTATAGAGGAACTTCACATGTTTAATAACTTATGTTGGATTACTTGCTGTCTAAGAGAGAGGTAGGGTAGGGGATGGAGAAAAAAAATTGGAACACAAGGTTTTGCAAGAGTGAAGATTGAAAACTATCTCTGCATAGGTTTTGAAATTTAAAAAAATATCAAAAAATTTTCGCAGAGAATATTGGGGGAAAAAGAAGCTAGAGATGTCTATTCTGCCTCCTTTCAAGACACAATATGCCCGTGCCACATGTGGGAGAATAGCCCTTGCTACATTTGCACTCCTTACCTCATAAGATTAGGAGAAGGAAATTTCTTCATCAATCTTGAAGCTTTTCTCCTTTAATTCATCTCATTTTTCTACTCTTTTCTTCCATCAACTTGTCTTTTTCCTGTCTACTCTCACCTCTCTAGACATGGCATTATACTATCTGGATGAGGGTGTCTGGATCTCTAATCTAGACTCTATCCACTGGGTAGAGGCATTGAATGCAGAACAAGAGGAAAACAGGGGAGCTTAGGCTACTCACAGATGGCCAGAAAACCATCTAATGGACAAAAGTGGGGATAGGACTAGCTATGTGAAACAATGGATATATATACCTGTTAGAATCCTTACAAGGTGTTAAGTCACTAGAATTGATAGAAACAATGCTTATGTTTACACCTTTGAGAGTTCACACATTAGTTCACAAGTTTGGGAGATTTACAAGCCAGGATTCAATATGAGATTCACAAGTTCACACCTCCCACAATCCCACTCTCTCAGAGGAGGAGTCAACCTTTGGGTTCACACCTTTAAGAGATCATATATAAGAAGCTCTTAGAGCTTCAGTCAAGAGACTTGAAGAGATTGAGAAGTGAGAAGTCAGTTGAGGAGATTGACAAGCTAGAGACTGCAGTTGGGCAGAACTGGGGATTTGGAAGAGGAGAGGCTGAAGCTGGCAGAGGGAAGAAGCAAAGGACTAGCAACAAGAGCTCTCGGAACCAAGGAAAACTAACTGGGCTATTTGGAAGAGATAACAAAAGATTGGATTTTAACTCCTGGCTGTATTTGAGGTGATTATTGATTTGAACTGAAACTAAGGCTGCCTCCAGAAGCTCCCCAAGAAACCTGCACCCAGAGAACGATTATATTTTAGAAAAGAAGAAGATTACATTTTGGCACCTGAACGCAGGACTGACAGGATCCTGATTTCAGTGGAAAAGCTCCCATCCTGATCTCAGTGGAAAAGCCTCTGATCCTGATCCGGTGGAAAAGTCTCCTCAACCCAGAAATCAGGAAAAGAAGAGAACACCATTTTGAGAAAAAAAAAAAAAAAAAGAAGACCATTACACATACCCTTTGATCCATCAGTCTCACTACTAGGTCTGTATCCCAAAGAGATCAGGAAAAGGGGGAAAGGACCCTCATGTATAAAAATATTTAGACCGGATCTTTTTTGTGCTGGCAAAGAATTGGGAATTGAAGGGATGCCCAGTTGGGGAATGGCTGAACAAGTTGAGCTACTTGAATGTAATGGAATATTATTGTTCTATAACGAATGATGAGCGGGCTGATTTCAGAAAACCCTAGAGAGACCTCATGAACTGATGCTGAGTGAAGCTAGAAGAACCTGGAGAACGTTGTACATAGTAACAGGAACATTGGACAGATGATCAACTTTGATCGACTTAGCTCATCTCAGCATGCCAATGAGCCAAGACGATCCCAAGGCACTTGGAATGGAAAAGGACATTTGGATAAATAACTATGGAGTTGGAATACAAATTGAAGCATACTATTTTCACTTTGGGGGTTTTTTCATTTCTCATGGTCTTGCCCTCTTGTTCTAATTCTTCTTTCACAACACGTATAATGTGGAAATATGTTTAATGGGGCTGTACAAGTATAACGTGTATCGGACTGCTTGCTGTCTTGGGTAAGGGGGAGGGAAAGAAAGGAAAGAAGGAGAAAAATTGGGAATTAAAAATCTTACAAAGATAAATATTGAAAATTATTTTTACATGTAATTGAAAAAATAAAATAAAATTCCATTAAGTATGCAAAGGGGCATAGAGTGCCTTGCTTGGCGTCAGAAAGACATCTTCCTGACTTGAAATGTGCCCTCCTTATTAGCTGTATGACCCTGGGCAAGTCACTTACCCCTGTCTGCTTCAGTTTCCTCATCTGTAAAATGAGCTGGAAGAGGAATGGCAAACCACCGCACTGTATTTACCGAGAAAACCCCAAATGGGACGACAAAGACTTGGACACGACTGAAACGATTGAACGACAACCAATTGGGTGAGGAGAGTCAGGGACATAGGAGAGACAACGAGCCCCCTTTTCAATATGAGTTTGAGGTACCCTTGTGAAAGACAGAGGGTTCAAGGCAAGTGGTTGGGGACTCCTTGCATGCTGTTATTGACCTGATAACCACAACAGCCTCCTGTCCTTCCAGGTCTGATCCCCAAGAAGTAGTGGGGAATCTCGGAGACTCACCTGATGCTTGCGGTCTGGGCGTGATGGCTGATATGGGCAGAGCTCCCCAGCTCCCCAAGGAGCCGGCACATCATCTGCCTCAGGCCTTGGTGTGGCAGCCAAAGGGGGGCACTCCTCGGAGCTGGCAGCCCCTGCTTTTCCGTTTCCACAGCAGTTCTCTCTTCCCGGCTGCCCCCTGGCGTGCCTGGGGAGGCTCCCGGCCGGGAGGACAAGTGCTCCAGCCCTCCAAGTGTTTTCCTCCGCAGTGGGCAGGAGCAAGCTGGCTCTGGAAAAGCAGAGCACGAGCCACCATTGGGCGCGTCAGACTCTCCCTCGCTAGATGGCAGCAGAGCCTCAGAAATGGCTCGCGAGACGCTCCCAGGGAAACAGCAGCACGATTTCCTGCTCTCCCGACTGGCAGCCTGGCAGTAGGAGGGGGGCCCAGGCAAGGGCTGGCCTGCAAGCCTGGACTGGGCCCTAGTGGGGCCACATCTGGGCGTGGGCACGGGCACACATACGGGCAAGTGTGGGGGGCGGGGTCTGGGCAAAGGTCTTTGACCCAAAGATGGGCATGGTGACAGGCACATGTGGGCAGGGCCACTGGCAGAGCAAGCCATGGGGTGGCCGGGCAGAATCACGTGGGCAGAGCTCGTGGCTGCCTCAGTCTTGCCTGAGAAGCCAGCACCAGGCTGCCTTCTTCAGGAGCCCTGGAACCCCCGCTCTGGCTTATAAGAGTGGAGGGTCCAATCCCAGTCGTCCAGACCCCAAGCCTGAGGCTTTACGGACACCTCCATTCCGGCCACTCTGGAGCTTTTGAGGGAAAGGCCTGGAGGGCCGGAGCATCCCTTGGACATCCCGGGGTGAGGGTGGGGAAGCCCTTCCAGGCTGGGTTACTGGGAGCCAAGCTCCACTTGAGACTAGGAGGACCTTTGGGAGCGAACAGAGATGGAGCGGGTATGCTGTTTTCTTTCTAAGTCAGGTCTGGTAGCACAAGCTGTGGAAGGGAATCTCATCGGAGGGCTGCCAGTGGTGGGGAATGAACAGTAGTAGCCAGGAGGAGGGCACAGAGTCGAGGGCTTGGGGGAACAGGCAATGCCATGGGATATTGTTGTTCAGTCATTTTAGGTGTGTCCAACCCTGTGGCTCCACTTGGGATTTTCCAGGAAGAGATATTGCAGTGGTTTGCCATTTCCTTCTCCGGCTCATTTTCCAGATGAGGAAACTGAGGCAAATAGGGCAAAATGACTCAGCCAGGAAGTTTCTGAGGCCAGATTGGCACTCAGATATTCTTGTCTCCAGGCCCAGGGCTCCATCCACTGTGCCACCGAGCTGGCATTGAATGGGTGCACACCAAACTCTTGGACTACTTAGCCACCACTCGAGTACTGAATATGGTGCCTGGGCCCCACCCTTCCAAGGCCTACAGAGAGACATGGTGTTCACCAACCCCCCACGTGCCACCCCTGCGTGTGCCAGGACACACACACACACACACACACACACACACACACACACAGAGCTGGAGAGCACAAACTCACACATGTCCAAGCAGGAAGACAAAAGGAGTTTAATGGAGGGGAGCAGTCCAAACATGGGTACCTCCTTCTGCACCTATAGTCCAGCAGAGGAGGGAGCCAAGGCTCAGCAGTGGCACCCCCGGACTCAGTTTGCATCATGTCATTGACGAGTCCCCATGTCTTTCAGCGTCTGTGTCCTTTACGTCAGGGGTGGGAACACTTGGCTTGGAAGCTGCATGAAGCCCACAAAAACATTTGGTCTGGCCTGTCAAGGCCACCGCAGGCCCTGAAGAGCTGAAAGCGAGGCACCACAACCTCCCATTGTTTCAGGTTTAAAGCTGGCCCTCGAATGATGTTCTAAATATCCAGAAGGCCCTGGGCAGGAAAAAAGATTCCTACTCCTGCTTTGCATTCTCTTGCCTCTCTGGAAATGGTTCTCTTGGACCACCATTACTTTAAACAAGTTTTCCTGAGCTTCCCAGAATCCTGCAGCATCATCAGTTCTTCCTGGGTAAGGAGATGCCCTCACATGAAATCATCAGTTGCTTGGTCTGGCCCCACTACTGGGCATCTGTCCTGGGCCTTCCAGGCTTTTGTTCCCACCAGGCTGGAAATGAACACTCTGTGTCTGAGGGACCCTGCCCTGTCCTTGACATCTGCCCATTGGTGACATCCCCGCTTGCCTTGAGCCGGTTCTTTCTGACCAGCCCCGCCCACCCCGTCCCAATCCTGGGTGTCACTAAAACAAAATATGGCCCGAAATTATAGACAGCTGGGTCTCTGTCCATCTCAACAAAATCAAACTCAACGTCACCAGGGCCCCATCTCAGCCCGAGCCCCAGCCTACTTCCCAGCCCCTCCACAAGGCCCCTTGCCTGTGCCCCGCCATTCCCTAAGCCCTCCAGGGCCATCCCACCACTTCCCTAGCCTGGAAATCCTTCTCCCTTAAGCTGATGAAATGCTACCTTTCTGGGTGAGGAAGCAGAGGAAGCTGGAGGGTGGGGGCGGGCTGGGAGGACTGTCACAGAGATTGGGTGGCAGGTCAAGGCAAGCATAGGGAACAGGCAGAGCGGAGGGTCAACCTGGTCGGGTCTGAGGCCTCTGGAAGCATTTACACCAAGGAAATGGGCAAAAGAACTGGAGGCTGATCTGCTCCCCTGAGCAAGGGGTCCAGTGCAGCCAGTAATGGAGATACGTCCAAGTGTGGCCTCCTTAGACAGCCGGTTGTAAACACCGCCAGCATCCCAAAGGTGGCGGTGAGGGAAGCCTCCAGGGTCTGGCGAATAACCCAGTGGGTCTGGAGTGCCAGCCATCATGTAGAGGCTCGCAGCTCTGAAAAAGTCTAGCTGAAACAAGGGCAACTCAGGGGAACTGATGAGAGGATGGTTCTAGTTCCCACACACCAGTGTGCTGTAATGATGGAACTACAATAGGAACAGAAGGGCCAACAAGGACCCAAAGACAGACATTCTCTCATTGAACTGCCTCTCACGCTCTCCCTCTCGGGCTCCTTGCCTCTCAGGCTCTCCTGCCTCCTGCACTAAGATCAAGGCTGGGCCGGAATAAAGACCAGACTCCATTCTGACCAAGGCCGTGGCAAGAACCTAGAAAGCCAGCCCGGATGTCACAGCTCCAATTCAATCCATTGGCCAGCACTCTCAAGGCCTCATCCCGGACAAGGCACTGGGACCGGCTGAGGGCAGCCTCAAAGGTCAGAGAGGGAGAACCCTGGCCTCCAGAAGCAAGACTGAGGTGGCCCAAGAGGCATTTAAAGGGGCTGGGCAACGGCCACCGGGGCTTAAGCGCTGTGCCTCCTCCACTGCTCCGGGCAGCACAGGGAAGGGAGGGACAGGGGATCAGGGCCCGAACAAAGGGCCCTCCCGACCACTCCCCAGTCTTCTGCCTCACACCCTAGGCCCCCAGGCCCAAGGGGACAAAGAGCACCCTGGGCCACGGCCTCCGCCCCGGGCTTCCCTCAGACTGGCACATGGGAGCCCAGCCCGTGAGGACCACGGTGGGAGGGAGGGCGAAAGCCCTCGGGGCCCTGTCCGCCCAGCCTGCTGACCTGCCTCCGCAGCCCCCGGGCCTGAGCCTGCCACTCCCAAACCTACTTTCCCGGGGTGCTCCTCACAAAGATTCAGAAGCTGGGGCCCGGGCCATCCTCCCAAGCAGTTCCGCGCTCAGCCTGGGCCCCAGAACGGGGGGATCGTGGATACCCTCCCCCAACGGAGCTGGGCCTGAGCTCAGTGGCCTCAGGGCAGGCAGGACGGGAAAGGCCCTGGCGGCCCGACAGGCCTGCCTGCGCCCCACGTTTCCTCCTGCCCCACTCTAGCAGGGAGGACCTAGGCTAGTGGGGGCTGGGAGGGGCACCGGTCTGGCCATCATGGAGTCTGCCCACTGGGACCTCCCTCACGGCCTGGCGGAAGGCCCCTGTCTGCAGAGGGCTGACCCAGGGCCACCCAACGGGGAGCGGGAGCAGCTCAGGACCCCGATTCGGTCCTTTGGCTCCCTCGGGAGCAACAGCGCCGGCCGGAGAAAGGGAGCTCCGGGTGGCATGTTAACCCTCCTCCTCCCGGGGGTCTGGGGAAAGGGGAGCAACGCCGCCATCCTAGCCTTTCCAGGTTCCTCCTCCCAGCACCAGCAGTAGCCAAAGGGATGGGGAAGGGGGAACGGTTACAGGGGCAAGAGGGGGAGAAAATTCGCCCCCCTCCCTATTCCTTCCCTCTCCCAGCCAGCTCCTTTTCCGACATATTCCACCTCTGCCTGTGGCTCCTGAGGATGGAGGAGGGATCCCTCTGCAAGAGAAGGGCAGGAAAACATCTGCGCTGTGCTGCCCCACCACCCCAAGCCCGGCCTGGTCCTTTGCCCTTGCACTGTCCACACGGGCAAAGGGGAGAGGAGGAGGAAGAAGCTTCCTAACACCCGCCTTCCTGCAGCGGTGCCGGACAGAGAAGGACCATCTGGTCCTGACATGCCTGGGGGAACTTAGTCCTGGGGTCTGCAGCAGCACAGGGAAGGGGGTGCAGGGAGGGATGGAGGGCACAGCGGCCACCCCCATACAGACTCTCCCCACCGAGCGCCATCCAAGCAGAAAGGGAAAGGGGACATCACCGTCCCCTTCTTCCCCAGTCCCTCGGTCCCCATCTTTTCTCCCAGCCCTTCCTCCTTTTCTGGGATGTTCCAGGCTCGCCATTGGGCCACAAGAGGGAAGGGTGGAAGGGAGGGCAGCCCCAGAAGAGCCTGTCCAATGAGACTCCTCCTCTGCGCCATTGGCTAGGCCAAGGAGAGAGCTCACCCCACCTACGCAAGCCCCCATCGCTCTCCCCACCCTTCCTCCTTTTTCTAGCATGTTCCATCTTTTGTTCTTAGGTTGGAAAGATGGAACCCCTTTTAAGTTTTCCGGGGAGACCCTCCCTTCGCTCCCAGAAAGAGAAAGAGGAGAAACCCTCGGCCCAGCCACTCCTTGTTCCACCTTTTCTGTGTCTGTTGTTTTATGCTTTGCTGTTAGCAAGGAGGAAGAAGGGAGGGAGAGGGAGGACACGTGGCCATTGTCCTTCTTTTCCCCATCCGAGCCAGCCCTGGCAAAAGAAATAACTCCATCCATGCCCGTCTATCATGGTTCACTGATGGTTCTTCCTCTCACTGTCTGCAGCAGCATAGGGGAAGGGAGGTGGGGGGAGAGCCAAAGACCACCTCCTCGCACTCACCCAAGCTTGCAAGATCTCCTCCAGCAGCAGAAGGGAGGAGCACCTGGACCTTTCCCAGGTGCCTCTGTCTGGCCTTCTCTTCCCCCTTTCACTTTTTTTAACTTGTTCCATCCATGGGCATTAGCCCATGGAGGGAAAGGGAGGAAGCAGTCCCTGTGGCCCTTCCTTGAGGGCCCAGTCAGACCCTCAAGACATGGAGATGTGCACCATCAGAAAGCCCAAGGAGCTTCAGGGCCAGGTGCTTCCCTCATATTGAAAACCTCCCAGCCCCCTCTTTTCTCCACACTGCCTTTCTTATATGTTCAACCTCAGTCAGTGGTTCACAGGAGAGAAGGAGAGGAGATGGAGGAAAGAGGCCTGTGACTATTATTCGCTCTCCCAAGCTCCTCTTTCCTGAGTCACCAAAAGCCTGGAGCAGGACAAAAGCTCTCTTCACCGATTTGCACTCGATTTCCAGCTGCTAGGTTTTGCCTGCTCCACCATTTTCTATTCCAAGGCAGTGATGACAAAAGGGAAGGGAGAAGGGAGGAGCTGAAGGCTGCTCCCTCCCTGTTGCCTACGTTTCTACTGCTGCATCCGGGCTAATTCTCCCCGCCTTCATCCCCATCCCCCATCCCTATAAGAGGAGATTGGGGGAAGGTGAGCGCTTGTTGCCATGGCTACCGTCCCTCTCATCCTCTATTAAAGGATGTTCTAGCTCTTGTCCTCGGTGCCGGGAGGAGAGAGAAGGGGGAGGGCTAGAGAGTGCTAAAAAATGCCTTCTCTGTTTACAATGCTTCTCAGCCTACTCCCTCGCAGATAGCAGCTCAGAAATAGAGCTACCGTGTCCAAACACCCCTCCCCAGCTGCCTCCTCCTCCCCCTCCTTCCACTCGGTCCAGTTCTAAGATGGAGACTTTGTGCTCCCCTAGCGGTGTGTGCTTAGCGGCCAAATAATGGCAGGCATAGTCTTTAGCATCAGAATGGGCAGGACTGGGAGGAGGGCCTTGGGCTGAGCAGAGCTTGGCTGGGGAGCCTGGGAGGGGAATTAGCCAGGGTGCTAGGAGAGCAAAACACAGGATCTTGAAGGGAATCCGGCCGTGGGGGCCAGCTCATGCAGGAAACCCAGGGGATCCTCGTGTGGTCTGGAGTCCTTTTGAAGAGAGTGGCTGGCCGCTCTCCCGGGCCTGACCTCCCCACTTAAGGGGTAGGGGGGCGCTACAAATATTTGCATTCTGTTTGCCTTGTCACAGGGAGAGCTCTGGCGAGTGGGGGGAAGAGGCAGCAAAATGACTCGGATATAAAAGTCACCCCCAAATTATCTTTGTCTTTTAGTCATCTGATAATAGGGCGGCTCAAAGGGGGTTGGCTTGTAGCCACCCCCATAGATATAATCAAGGCAAGAATCTGTTACAAAGCATTGAGAATGGGACCATAGCCCTCGGGAGCCGCCTTCTTTGGATTCGGCACCAGAGGGGATGGAGAATCTGTATCTGAGGAACCCCACAAAAATAGCCCTGAATTCCACACAACTTTGGGGGCAGAGGGCCCCCAGCAACAGGAGCAAAGTGGAAGTTGGAAGAAATAAGCCTGTCAAATATTACCTGAAACATCATCTACTTGGGGTCTAGGCCCAAGAGACCCAGAACCAGATTCAGCAACTTGGGACTGCGCTTAATTGTCCTAAAAGAGCTGGGCCCAGGAAGTGTGGTCTTCTCGGATGCAGTCAGCCTCCCTCCCTCAAAGACCTCAAGCTTCAGCTCTGGACTCAGAGCGCTGACTCGACCCATTCCTCCCAGCAGCTGCCGCTTCTCATCGGAGCACTGAAGTCCGAGCCACTGCCACATGTGTGGTTTGACATTCAAAACTAAACAAAGCAGTTGGTGATGTGGGACAGGGGCTCAATGGAGAGACTATGGCTGAACGTGGAGATTTAAGAGCCATCTCCAAAGAGATGATAAAGGAACGGGAGGGAGCTGAGGGCCCCAAGATCAACCCTGGAGAAGACACTGGATTAGCCCCCTACCTCACTTCCTCTCCCCTCTCCAGGACATCTTCCACTTGGAGTCACTCAGGAAACTCCAGTGGCTCCCTACCCCCTCCAGGACTCCTCTGTTTGACTTATAAAACCCTTCCTAGCTTGCTCCAGCCCTGCCTTTCCAGACTAAATACATACAACCCCCTCCATGCAGGCTTCCTTCCAACCAAATGTCTTATCCTCCTTCCCATCCGAGATTCCATATCCTCTAGAAGAGAAGCCTTTACACCTCTATACCTGGATTGCCTCCCCTTATGACCCTAACCCTCTGAGCCTCAGCTCAAGAACTCGCTCCCGTTGGAGGCCTTTCTCGGTCCTCCGATAGCTAGTACTTCCCCCCACTGGCACTACCACCCCCAAAAACCTTGGAACTTATTTTGTACATGCTCACATGTAGCAGATGTGCCTTCTGGAAGATAAGACACTCTCCTCGGAGGCAGCTCCTGTTTCATTCTTTCCTGGTGTGTAGGCACATATGGGTTGGTCGATTAGAACCTGCTAACTCCTACCTTCTCCAAAAAGCATCGCTGAGGAATCCTTCCACTCGGCCGCAAAGGAGGCATCCTTCCACTTAACTGCAAAGGCCTTTAGCTCATGCACCATTTTCAGGGAAAATGTCAAGATAAATAGCAGTCCACATGGATCCAGGTGCCATAGCTACTCAGTTGTCATTGGACAAAGGGTACCAACAGCCAAGGCCTATTTTCCAGATTTTGATAATAGCCCCTGCTCCTTCTTCCAGTCCTCTGCTCCATCCTGCAGGCCCACGTAGGTCCAAAGGCAGTGAATCTGTTACCTGGACCACCCTAGCCAAAGAATTCATTCTCAAGTAGCTGGTCTGCTGGTAACATACCTCTGTATTTACCTGGTTGCTCTAATGGGGTCAGAAGCCAAACTTGTCAGTCCCTGGGCTGGAGGCTTAAGAAGGACCTTTTTACCTAGCAGTTCCAAGATGAAAGAAGAGACTTTCTAGGAGTATTTGGTCAAAATAAGTGGTGAGGCTCCGGACAATCTTAGGCCTTTGATTTCCATGAAGAAAAATAGCAATAAGCGAACTTGATTTCATGAAATTAAAATCACTGCAACATCACTTATTAAAATCAATTCTTACAAGTGAAAAATGAGATGTGTGGGGAAGAAATGGCCTAGACACTGATCGTAGCAATTTCATGCAGAGTCAACTGGTAAAAAATAGATGTTTTATAAAATATATAAAATAAAGATCGATTATCTTCACAGGAAAAGAGCAAAAGAAGTACTGGGTACCTTTTGAAGTAAACAGCAAGAACCTGAAGTACAGGCTTTGATCACTAGAGGGCCTCAGTTGCACGCGTGGTGAAAAGGAGCTGTCCTTTGGCTGAATGCCCTGCATTCGCTTCTAGTCCCTAGATTGGCTCAGGCTGGCACCTAGTGCAGTGCACGGGGGTACAGCTGTGGAAAGAGGGGGGGACAGACCAGGGTACTGGGCATCCTTATAAAGCCAACCAACAAGCAATTCCCCAATGCTAGAGGGACACAGCAGGCCAGGAGGACCTTCCGGATCACCCTGAGTCAGGGGGGCCGCAAGAAAAACCTTCTCTTTTGGTCTTCAGGGCTTAGAGGCAGGAACTCCTGGTGTGAGGAGGGTGGCCATAAAAGTAACCTGAGACAATAGGTCAGCAACCCTTGGAGAGCAAACATAAGGCACTTTTTCTGCAGTCGAAAAAAGGGCTTTCATCAGTTGTTTCAGGTTGCTCATGAGCCCATTCGGGCCTTTTCTGGCAGAGATCCTGAAGTGGCTGGCCATTCCTTTCTCCAGTTCATTCTACAGAAGAGCTGAGGTAAACAGGGTGAAATGACTTGCCCGGGGTCATATGGCTAGGGAGGGTTTTGAACCCAGGAAGAGGAATCTCCCTGATTCTAAGCCCAGTGCCCATCGGCACAGATGACTTTATTCCATCCTTCTCCATTCAGGTCTCGTGGGGCTGCTCCTGGTATCAGCTCTATCCTCTCTTCTCGCACCTGTGCATTTGTGGTAGGTCATAGGGAAAATGTTAGATTTTGAGAGAGGTCAGTTTGACCACTTCCTATGTGACCATGGACTTGACCTCTCTAGGCTTCAGTTTACTCATCTATAAAATGGACAGAATAGCACTCGATCAACAAGCATGAGTTAAGCACCTGCTCTATGTGGGCAATGCTAGAGACAGCAAACATTGCCTGTCCTCGGGGAGTATACGTTTTGACAGCAGAGACAAGCCAAGTCAAGGAAGTATTTATGAAGCAGTTCCAGGTAGTGTACCAGGCACTGTGGATCCAGAGAAAGTCCACAGTGAGTCTTTGCCCTCGGGTGCATATATAAGCAGGTATGAAATCCAAATAAAGCAAGCAAAAGCAATTAAGAGGGATGGGATCAAGGAGGCACCTGTCAGAGTTGGTCTTTGCGTGGAAAAGGGGCACCTCATTTCCAGAAACTTGGAGGGGAGAGTCTGTGGAGCTTTGAAGGGAAGGGAAGGGAGGAGAGGGAGCCTCCTTTTCCTTAGTACAGTAAAAGGTGAGGGCCTCAACTGTGAGAAGAAGGCAAGGAGGGCTTCCTCTCCTGGAATGGTTTCTGTGAGGAATGAGAGAGGCCAGTAATTAGGGAGGAATAAAAGTTCGCTTTGGTGTGGTTAAGGACCTCGTTGAATTTGAACATCACAAATTTGAGATGTCCCCACTCAACAAGGTCTATGATTCCCTCCAGTTGTATTCAGCACCAGATGAGGGAGCAGGAGCTGAAATGGCAGACCAAGGCAGCAGTTCAGGGCTGGGATTTGTCAAGGGGCTGAACATGGCCAGTAGGCCAAGGAAGCAACTGATCTGAGGAGAAAGGGTGAAGTTGGATTAGTTAACTATGGGGTTGAGATTGGGCAGAGCGACAAATCAAATCAGAGCAGAGAAAGTGATGTAAGAAACTAAGGGATTAGAGGTAACAGGATCTAGTCATGGATTTAGGACCAGCAAATCCTATCATAGTTTTACTGTGAAGAGTAACCGAAATTCTAAGGGCCGGTAAACTGGAAAATGCTTGGTTAATGTCAGCTGTGGCAGTGATGGCCATAGTGGTTGTGGTGCCATGTGCCCCTTTCTCATCTCCACCTTTAGACTCAGTAGCTTCCTCTGCCCTGATCCCCTCAGCTAGGAATCCTCTCTAATTTTCTTCTCAAATGTTCCTAATTCACTTTGGTATTCTCCTTTTCACTTCCCCCCTCTGTTTCCTTGTTGACTTCTTGTAGCCTCCCAGTAGATTATAAGCACCTTGAAACTAGGGAGCAAACACTTTGAATCTTTCTATTCCTAGCACAGTACTTTGCACATAGACAATGAAGTGTTCAAATATCTGATGACATATATTGCTTTTCTTCATCAGGAATAAAATCACTGCTGGCAAGCTAACATGCTGCTCAGAGGGGTCTGTTCTGGAAAGCAACCAACAAGAAAACCAGAAAAATCACTGAGTTTTATATCTCCTTCAATGCAGCCTAAAATCAATGTATCCAAATTGCTGCATAGAAAATGAAAGGCAGGGACAGCTAGGTGGTGCAGTGGATAGAGCACCAGCCCTGAAGTCAGGAGGACCCGAGTTCAAATTTGACCTCAGACAACTTAACACTTCCAAGCAATGTGACCCTGGACAAGTCACAACCCCAACTGCCTCAGCAAAAAAGGGAAAAAAAGGAAGGAAGGAAGGAAGGAAGGAAGGAAGGAAGGAAGGAAGGAAGGAAGGAAGGAAGGAAGGAAGGAAGGAAGGAAGGAAGGAAAGAAGGAAGGAAGGAAGAAAAGCACTGATAAAGGAAAGCCAATGGCCATACTCAAAAAATGGGTGTCGCAATCTGCACCTCAAATCCCTTACCTCTCTGCTAGAAGATCCTCTGGAATTGTGATTGGCCAGTGCGTTCATCTGAGTTCTCTGATCTTTCTAAGTCATTTGTCTTTAGAATATTGTTATGGCTGTATCGATTGTTTTCCTGATTCTGCTCACTTCAGTCTTATCACTTCTGAACAATAAGAAAGCAAGGTGAACAGAGTACTGAATCTGGAGTCAGTGACACTTGAGGTTCCCCTGAAATGATCCCTTTGGTCACTTTCTTCCTAGCCAATACAATCGTATACCATATTACATTCCTATACCTCCATCTGTCCGTCTATTCACCAAACGATGGGCAGCCCCTGGTTTCCGGTTCTTTGGGGCCACAAAAAGAGCTGCTCTGAAGCTTCCTGCATATGTGACTCCTTTCTTTGCTCTCTTTGGAAGTCAGCACAAACTTGTCCCAGCATGGGATGGGCTGCCCTTGAGGGTTAATGGGCTTCCCTCAAGCAGAGACTGAAGAACTCTTCAGGTGGGTTATAGAGGGCCATTTTTTTTCAGGTGTGAGTGGGGGATCCACAAGAGCACAGTAGCAGCTAATGACTGAACCACAACGTGCCACTCTTACTCTGATAATTTCGGTCCCACATGGTCCCACAGCGTGAGTGGGTCCCTTTTTCTCCAGCATCTGGGGTGCACAGCTTGGAACAATACCACCTGCTGTACTTTCAGAGTCAGGATGTGAGAACTCTCTGGTCCTCAAGGGGAGTCAGGATGATCTTTGTTTCCCATCTCTGCCATTTCCAGCCTCCCTCCGTCCTCCTCTGAAATATACCCAGTTTTCCTACAAAACACTTTCCACACAAATTAAGTCTGATCTAACCAACTGGAAAAATATTAAATGCTCTTGGATTGGGTGAGCAAAATAAAGATGACAATACTACCTAAACCATCAGACTCCCAAAAACTATTTTAATAAGAAAAAAACAACAAAGTTCATATGGAAAAACAAAGGTCAAGAATCTCAAGGGGATTTGAAAAAAAATCAAATGAAAGTGGCCTAGCTGTACCATCAAAATTTATAATTAAACCCAGTTCCAAAACCATCTAGTATTGGCTAAGAAATAACTAGTAGATCAATGGAATAGGTTAAGGGTTCAAAAGGGCAAAACAAATTTAATAATCTAGTGTTTGTAAACCCAAAGCCCCATTTTGGATAAGAATCATTAAAACAAAAGTGCTGGGAAAATTGGAAACTAGTAGCAGAACTACATTACCCACACTTAACACTGTACCAAGATAAGGTCAAAATGGGTTCATGTCTAGGCAAAAGAATGAGATCATAAATAAATTGGAAACATAGGATGTTTACCTCTCAGACCTGTGGAAGAGGAAGGAATTTATGAAAGAACTAGGGTCATTATCACTACAAAATAAAAATTTTTGATTTTCAAATTGAAAGTTTTTACAAACAAAATAATACAGCAAATTTGTACAAACAAAACTAATACGAAAGATTAGAAGGAAACAATAAACTGGGAAAACATTTTTACAGTCAAGGTTCTGATAAAGGCCTCATTTCAGAAAATTGCTCTAATTTATGAAATCAAACTAAGGGCAGTTGGTGCCAATAGATACAGCACCAGCCTTGAAGTCAGGAGGACCTGAGTTCAAATCTGGTCTCAGACACTTAACACTTCCTACCTGTGTGACCCTGGGCAAGTCACTTAACCCCGATTGCCTCAGGGAAAAAAAAAAGAAATCAAACTATTCTCCAATTCATAAATGGTCAAAGGATATGAACAGACAATTTTCAGATGATGAAATTAAAACTATTACCACTCATATGAAAGAGTGTTCCAAATCATTATTGATCAGAGAAACACAAATTAAGACAACTCTGAGAACCACTACACACCTGTAGATTGGCTAGATGACGGAAAAATAATGATGAATTTGGAGGGCTGGGAAAACTGGGACACTATGCATTGTTGGTGGAGTTGTGAACAATCCAACCATTCTGGAACCGATTTGGAACTATGCTCAAAAGTTATCAAACTGTCATACGCGTCCGCATGCTACTACTGGGCTTATACCCCAAAGAGATACTAAAGAAGGGAAAGGTTTGTGACAAAATGTTTGGGGCACCCTGTTTTTAATAGAAACTGGAAACGGTGGATCCCATCCATTGGAGTGTTAGAAATTTGCTATAAAGAATTTATAGAAATTTATTGTTCTTGAAATGACCAACAGGATGAATACAAGGGCTTGGGAGACTGACACGAACTGATGGGTAAAAGCAGAACCAGGAGATATTATTCTAAACAACGCCTATGGGGATGTATTCTGATGGAATGGTTTCTTACAAAAGATCTCTCCTTTCAGTTGATCAATGATGAACAGAACAGCTACACCCAAAGAAAAATCTGGGAAATGAATGTAAACTTATTTTTTGTTTTTCTTCCAGTTATTTCTACCTTCTGAATCAATTCTTCCTGCCTAGAGCTGTTGCCCACATATATTTTCAGGATATCTGTGACATTTAAATGTATAGGATCTTGTCATCTGGGGTGGAGGGAAGGGAGGGAGGGGAAAAGTCAGAACAAAGTAAATAAGGGATAATTTGTAAAAAATAAAAAATTACCCAGCCTTGGGTTCTGTCAATAAAAAGTTATAATAATAAAAAAAAAAAAAAGTAATATACCCAGTTTTCTACCTATTCCAAATCCCAGTGATTGTTGTAACTTGCCTATAGGTTGTGACTCCTTCTTTCTCCAGGAGTTCAGCCCTGAGCCTGCCATACTCCTCTTCTTCATACAAGACTTCAGTCTATTCACACTGATGCTCTCCCTAACCTTACCCCTGGTTCCCCCCCAATTCCTCAGCCTCCTAAACTCCTCTGATCTGCTCCTTCCCAACAAAAGCTCCACAGAGCGCTAAGAAAAAGGTAGAAGGAGGGAATGTTAGAAATGATGACCTTCTAGCTGTGTGACCCTGGACAAGTCACCTAACCCCAATTGCCTAAGGGAAAAGGGAAGGGAAAAGGGAAGGGAAAAGGGAAGGGAAAAGGGAAGGGAAGGGAAAAGGGAAGGGAAAAGGGAAGGGAAAAGGGAAGGGAAGGGAAGGGAAGAAATGACGACCTTTCCCAAAGGGACCCTAATCCCCTTCCATTGCACCTCTCCCAGTTCTTGGGAGGCCATTAGCCGGCTCTGATCTCACTCTCCTCCCTCTCTAGTCTCAGCCTTGTAGTTAACCATTTGAACTTGACTTTGTCATTTACTTTTGATCCTTGTCAGGTGGCAAATCTCTTCTACACTAAAACCTCAGGCTTGGAAAAGTCCCCCAGCCATTGGCCTCCTGCCTTGCAGCTCAGGAAATTCTGCATAAAGGTGGAGAAAATCTTAGAGTCTTCTGCCCGGGGCCATTACTAATTGCCGGGTAATTCCAGTCCTCTTAATCCTCCCTAATTCATTCTCCATCTCCCTCTCCAGGGAAAGGCTTCCACCCCTCCTCTTCCTTCCTCTAGCCTCCCTCTTACAAGTCAGCTAAGGAGCTTGACTATTTTCCTGAGAAAAAATTGAGGCCCTCAACAGGGAGCTCCCTCTTGTCCCTTTCTCTTTACCTCAGAATGAATCCACATCACCTCCCACTGTCTCCTCCTTTCCCTCATTGTCTGACAAAGACCTTCTGTGCGCATGTGCCCTTCATCTCATTCTCTCCCGATTTTTCTAGGTTCCAGTCTCAGTCGTCTCTTCTCTCCCTGTCTCTCAATTTCTTCTCTCTTTCCTTCTCTCATCTTCAACCTTTTCCCACCAAATGGTTATTTCTCTATTGCCTCCAAACATGCTTAAGTCTCTTCTAGTTCTCCTCCTACTAGGTGACCCTTCCTCAGAGTCCAGATTTCTCTCCATCCCACTGACTGAATATACCCCCAAGGTTCTATCTTCTCTTGGTACCTCCTTATCTCCCGATGGTTTAACTGTCACTTCTAGGCAGAAGCCTCCCAAGTCTAGATAAGCAGCCTCTACATCACTGAACATTTCAAACTACGTGTTCCAGAGTAATCTCAACTCAATATAATCAATATACAAAAAACTAAGTTAACGATCATTCCCCCTCAAACCTTAATTCCCTGAGTCATCCTTCCAGTGTCTCAGGTTCATCATCTCAACATTATCCCGGACTCTTGATCCTTCTTCACTCCACAGAGCTAATCAGTGGCCAGTTCTTGCCCTTTCTACCTTCGGGAAGCCCTCCATGTCTGACCTCTTCTCTGCACTCACCCCAGGCCCTCATCACCTCTTCATTAAATTACTGAAACAGCTTCCTCAGTACTCTTCCTGTCCCAAGTTTCTCCCAAGATGGTCCAGCCAGCTGAAAAAGAGATCTTCCTTCACTGTAGATGTGACCATGGTACTCTCCTACTCAATCAACCCTAGTGGCTCCCTAGGACCTTTAGGTTCAAAACTTCCTGGGCTCCTTTAAAACTCAGATGACATCTGGTCTTCTTCAAGAGGCTTTATAGCACATGGCCACTTCTACTCCTCAGCTGCCTTAGCTGTCACGTGCTCTGCACATCTTATCTTCTACGTATGTAGTTGTTTGCATATTGTTTCACAATGAGATTGCATGGGTAAAGCATGGAATTTAACACAGTACCTGGCACATAGTAGGCCCTTTAGTTGTTCAATTGTTTTCAGCCACGCCTGACTTTTTGTGCCTCCACTGGGGTTTTTCTCTGCAAAGTTACTGGAGTGGTTTGCCATTTCCTTCTCCAGCTCATGAATGCAGTCAGTGCCGCAGAAGTAGGAGTTTAATAATTGCTCATTCCTTCCCCTTTCCCTCTCTCACGTGGCCAATCTGGACATTTGTTTGGCTGGGCTCTATGCGTTTGTAATGGGCTTTGTTTTTCTTGCTTTTTCTATGGGGGGGGGGGAATAAATAAGAAAAGGGATAATAATAAACGAAAGAGCTCTTTGAAGGCAGGGGCTGGGTTTTTGCTTTTATGTGTATCCCAGATCTTAGCACAGTGTCAGGCCCATAATAAATGCTTAATAAATATTTGTTGACTGACTTCACAACTTAGTCCCCACCTATGTTTCCAGTCTCCTGAACTCTGACCTCTGCTGTCCAGGCAGATTTACTTTTTCTTTGTTTCATCTCCATGTCTTTGCCTTGGCGTTCCCCGCACCTTGAATGTCCTCTCACCCCATCTCCCCTTCAAAGAAATGCTTTCTTCTTTCATTTTCTACCTGAACAGACTTTCCTGACACTTGCCCTCAAACTGCTAGGTGATGCTCTCCCTCTCAAACCACTTTCGAGTGATTCTCTATTTGTTATTTTCTACACGTCAAAGGAGGACCTTGATAATAAAATAAAACTTATCCATGTGCTTAGGTGGCCAAACCCAGGTCATATGTCCAAGGAAGGTTTTTCTTCAGCCTCATCTGGAGGCCCAGGGGTGAGGGCACCAACTCTAATCAAAGGGAATTCTTTACTCAGGACTTTATTAGGTATTGAATTACCAGTGTCTACAACTACTTCTCATGGTGCCCATCCTTGTGTTCTGGCATTGGCCTTCCGACAGGGCACAGTAGGAAGGGACGTTCCACTTGGACTTGTGACATATACCCAAATCAAGGTCCTCAACCCAAGCTCTCTTCTAAAGGCCTGAAGTCATTGCTTCTCCAGCTGAAAACTGGTCACTGGGAGCTGTTCCACTTGGACATGAGCTTCAGACCTCTAAGACAGCAGTGTGTCTGTGGGCCATGCATTCCCCACCGCATGGGTGGGAGTAGCCTCCTTTGATTAGCTGCCTGTGTATAAGTGATAAGGCTGAATGGTTCCCTCTCTTTTCTGCCACCTTCTTTTTCCCTGAGCTCCTTCTGGCCACTCCTAGCTATTGTGCCCAGAGTATATACCATGAACTGACCTGGTGACAGGGGAAACATGGACCCCCAGGAAATGGGATTGGGGCTGTTTGCTTCTATTCTGCATCCCTTGACCTCTGTTTTAGGTGTCTGGGGTGATCATGGCAGCCTTGGAGGCAAGATTGCAGGTGGGGTGCTATAGCCAGCCAGCCAGCCCAGAGTGAAAATCCCGAGAAGCCAGAGTGCTATGGCTTTTGTTCAAGAGGGGTTTGGGATTTGGAACCAGAAGTGTGCTTTATAGGAATTGGACCCTAATCCTCTTCTCCTCCCTAGAGACCAAGGTCCTACCTTTTGAGCAAGTGAGTTTGCATATTTATGATTACTCCTTTTGAAACAAATATTTCTGTACTAAAAGATTCCATTATTGCATCAAAATACTGAACTTGTGTAGCACACCAGTGGGCTCAAGGAACGCTGCTGTTATTACTAGGTCATGTCCATGGACCGTTATAGATCACAGCATACCAGGCCCTTTGGGCACATCAGTCACTATCTCCTGAAGTCTGTCCGAGCTCATGTTTGCTGCTTCCATGAAGCACCTCATGGAACTACTGCCATCTCTCCACCTCAACTACTGCCATCTCCTTCTCCTTTGGCCTTCACTCTTTCCCAACATCAAGGTCTTTCCCAACGAGTCCCACTTTTTCAATAGGTGGCCAAAGTATTGTGGGGATTAAAATTGCCCATCTACGATAAGAGAGACTGAGGCAGAGCTCTGGGTCAATGGCCCTTTATTAAAAAGTCCTTGACCATCTCTAATGAAGTAGACCTCAGATTTTCCTCTTGATCTGAAGTACCTCCTCCTTCCAGGGCCCTATTTTTATAAGGTTAGATGTCCAGTCATTCCAGAATAGTTAGACTAAATACAGAACAATGCCTTTGGTTGACATGTGACATATAAGCTAAAATAAGCAAAATAATATGTCAGTAAGGTCACAAGTTGGGTGAAGCAAGAAATAACTCCAAACAAGATGGACGGGCTCCTCCTCAGGTCAAGCAGGAAGAAATGGAGCAAACTATCACAGTCAGTCACCTAAGTAGTCACAAGATGGTCATCTGCTCCTACTGAACAAGCCATTGGTCCAGAGGAATAAAAATATTGGGGGGGGGGCACTTTCCACGTAGTTGTCATACTGCCACACTGGGCTTGGCCACCATGACAAGGACAAAAAAGAATGGGGGGCCTGTAATTAACTTCTTATGACCAAGCAAGTGAACTTAGAAATTACAGATCACAGCTCTGGGATCTTATAGACAGAACTTTGATGTGACTCTATCAAGGTGATTAAAAATGAATCATCTCTCACAGCATCTAAGCTTCAGTTTCAGTATTTGACCTTCAGTGAATTTTCTCTAAGTACTGACTGATTTCACCTCCTTGCTGCTCAAAGGACTCTCAAAAATCTTCTCCAGCACCACAGTTCAGAACAACGACTCTGCAGCCCTCAGCCTTCCTTAAAATCCAGCTCTCACACATCTACATCGCTACTGGAAAAGCCATCATTTTGACTGTATTGACTTTTGTCAGCTAAGTGTCATCTCTGCTTTTTAGTCTGCTGTACAGATTTGTCAAGTTTCCTCCCAAGGAGCAGCATCTTAACTTCATGACTGCAACTGCTGAGTACAGTGACCTTTGAACCCAAAAATATAAAATCGGACACTTTTTTTCCACTTCTTCTTCCTCTGCTTGCCAGGAAGTGATGGAATCAGTTTTCATGATCTTTGGGGTTTGAGGGTTTAGGTTTGGCTTTTGCTGTTAAACTTCAAGCTAGTCTTTATAAATCTCTTCTTTCATCGTCATCAAGAGGCTTATTAATTCTTCACTTTCTGCCATCAGATTGGTCTCATCTGCATAAATGAGACTGTTTCTCCTGACAACTTTAATTCTGGTTTTTAATTCATCCAGCTGATGTTCTCTGTGCAAAAGTTAAATTAATAAAGTAACAATATACTTTCCCAATCTTAAACCAATTTTTTTTTCCAGAACTCCCTTTGTTTTCTCCATAATTCAGCAAATATTAGCACTTTGGTCTCTAGTTCCTTTGCCTCTTTGAAAACTAGCCTGTTCTTCTGGTAATTCTTGGTTCACATATTAATGAAGCCTGTAGCTCCTTCTAGCATTCCACTGGCTCAGAAGAGCTTGGTCTGGGTAATTTCTCAGTGATTTTCCAACTCTGACAATACGATCCTGAGCTCCTTTGCCTCGGTGTACTTGCTTTAGTATCTTCCTACTTCCTTTAGTATCTTCCTGCTGTAGCAAGAAGGGACAGCCTTGAAAATCCCTCAGAAACTTGTGTGAGATCATTTGAAAACCATCTCAATACCTCCTTCTTCTCTGGTTTTCTTTAGTTTCCTCAGTTGGCCTAAATGATCTCTCAGAAGCTATCCAGCTGGGGGGAGGGAAGGGCAGGGGCAGAGAAAACATGGAGGATCCTCTTTTTTTCTGGCATTCCTCTCCCTCTGTGGATCGACTCAGGGTTCCTCAGTTCTGCCTGGCCAAGTTTTATAGCAGCCAGACAAGGGCAGTAGGAAGAAGATGGGGCTAAAATCAGAGGATCTGGGTTCTTCATCTGAAGGCTTGCATTTAATTCCCCCATCACTGCCCCATCTGGTTCTGGCCATTGGGACTCCTTAATCAATCACGTGAGTTGAAATCTGCTTCCTCTGTGGTTTACACTGGACTACAGGAAGGATGTTTGGCCTGCAGCCCAGTTAGAGCTGCCAGAGAACTCAAGGTGAGTGTGCAGCTCATTTCCTTAATCGCCTTAAACCTTCCTTCCAACCTGCTTCCCGTGGCCAAACAAGGCAGCCACCAGAGCCAATGGGCATAGCAGGGAATGGGGTGTGTTGGCTCTGGACTTCTCTTCAGTTGATTGCTTCTTCCCCAAGTCACCTTCTGTAAAGCAACAGGACTTCACCCAAGTGAGAGAAGTGACTTTGTTGACCTGTATTGCCTCCGAGGCTCTAATGCACATGTGCAAATGTATGTGTGTCCACAGTCACCCACAAAAGGAGACATGTTGCACTCCCCAACCCTTATCCATTTGGAGCATTTATCTAAGAGCAGAGCACATGGTAAATCGGTAAGCTTAATGCCAGCTCTAACACTTTCTTTGTAATCGAGGCCATTGAAGTTAGGCATTTAAAAAACTTTATTAGAAAAGCCTCCTGGGTTCTGGATTGAGTCGATCCACAGACTCTAAGCACAACTAACAAAATTTAGAAAACAGAAAACGAAAGATGTCTGCAGTAACCTTTCTAGTTTCTTTGCCTTTCGAAATGCAACTTTATTAAAGTGTGTTCAAAAAAGAAATGGGACTGATGTGGAGAGGGAGAGAAAATGGCAATCCTGTCCTTGAACCTTCCCAGACACTGGCACAGATGTGTATGGCAAGCTTTGGAACCACCACATAGGCTCTGAAGGCCATTTATCTCCTTCAGCATCTTAAAAGTCAAGTATATGTATATCCCCCCACTAAATAATAAAGCAGCATTCCAGAACAGGCACCTGGCAAAGTTGGCTCCTGGCCCTGGACTCTAGCTTCCTTTATCAGTTGTCTAAATGATCTGGAGATGGGGTGTAAAAGAGAAAGCTGTCACCAAAATGCTAAAAATGAAGGGAGGCCCATAAGTTGCTGCCAACAGAAACAGAAACCTTTAAATCGTGTTCCTCTTGTGCAGCCAAGGCTGGGTCCTTGATTCTCTCTGGTGGGGCAAAAGTCCGTTTCACCAAAAATTGCAAATCTGAGTTTCCAATAAGTTTCCTGGCAAACCAGAGGAAGAGTAACTTCTCCTGTCCAAGATGTCATAGTATTAGAGATCTTCTTCTGGTGGAAGACAACAGCCTTGGCCTTGACCATACTGTCATTGGGGTCCACTTTGTTACCACACAACCCACTGGGCTGTTGTTGCATGCTTGGATTGGATTTCTGTCCCGGTTTGGGATGCTCTTTTAGGTCACTTTAGAAGCAATCCCAAATGTGATAATGGCATAGTAACTTGGAAGTAGCAATCTTTGGGGAGGTCTCAGAACTTCTCTCGGAATTCCACACACTGAACTTGATCTCCACATCCAGGATAATCATAAACATACTTCTCAAACTCCCCAGTCAAAAGTCACCTACCTTGGTGAAGGTAGTTTTGTCAGTCCCCCTATCACCTCCTAAAATGAGTTTGGACTGAACTTGGGCTGCCATGGTGATGGTAGTTCTCATAGTCCACTCAATAGCCATTTATCCACAGAATCCCAACTATTGTCATGCTGAGGGAACAAGGCAAGGGAACTCCAGAGACAAATGAAACATGGACGACTAGGATAATGATGAGGTGAACAAAACAGAAGTAGGGGAGATGGGATGAAAAGAGAGGAAAGGAAGCCAGAACAGGAAAGTCTAGAACAGGAAGAGAAGAAAAGAAGGTGGGAGGAGAGAGAAGGAGAACACATTCCCCTGCCTCTACATACACTTTTTTTTTTTGGTCAAATTAAATTTCGTTTTATTTCTGAACAAAAATTAGCCTTCTCTCCCACTTTCCTCTCACCTTCACCCCCCTTGAGAAAACAAGAGAAAACCGAAAACAAAACTCCTGCTATAAACATATATAGTTAAATGAAACAAAAGTTCTCATTGGCCAAAACTAAAAATATATATCTCAATCTACTGGACTCAATTTTGAGTTCTTTAGCTCTTGATCAGGAAATGGGCAGCAAATCAATAACAAAACCAACAGAAATCATATGAAAATCTTAATAGATGCAGAAAATGCTTTTGACAAAATACAACACCCATTCCTATTAAAAACATAAGAGAGCATAGGGATAAAAGGAGCTTTCCTTAAAATAATAAGCAGTATCTATCTAAAACCCAACAAACATTATCTATAATGGAGAAAAGCTGCATGTATTCCCAATAAGATCAAAGGTGAAAACAAGGTTCCCATTATCCACCACTATTTTCCTTTGTACTAGAAATCTGGCTTTAGCAATAAGAAAAGAAAAAAGAAAGGAAAAGGAATTAGAATAAGCAATGAGAAAGATAAAACTATCACTCTTTGCAGATGATATAAAGAATCCTAGAAAAATCATCCAAAACCTACTGAAACAATTCACAGCTTTACAAAAGTTTCGGATTTAAAAAAACCCACACAAATCATCAACATTTCTAAAAAGCCCATCAACAAAGAGATAGGAAGAAATTTCATTTTAAAATTCTGTAGACAAAATAAAATACTGCCGGGGGTCTACCAAAAAAACCCAGAAATTCTATGAACACAATTACAAAACACTTCTGTTTGGGACAAAAGACCACCAAATTGGCTACAAAGATCACTCATAGAAAGCAGAATTGTTTAGAATCTCAAAGTGGACCCCCAATCCTGGTCTGGCAAACAAAATTCACAGCAGGACAAGGTCTTTAAAAATCTTACAGTTTTATACATTTCAGAAAAGAACCTCCAAAAATCCCACCCTCTATATTTTGTGATTGGACATAAATCTACTTTCCCCTAGTTGGTCCAGTGGAATGTAGTAGACAAAGGTGATATACAGTTTCTTCGGCCACGTAGTCCAAGCCTTATCTAAAATTATGTGACTCCGGAGAAACCAAAACTGAGGCTTATAGGCTTGACCTACTTTAGAATCTGTAAATTCTTCACCTTTTCCCACACAGTCCCCCCTGTTATTCATAAATATATTTGTACATATATTTCCTCATGAAGAACTAACATTGTGGTCAAATTCGATTAACATTTTCTACACATTGTTTTAATCTCCTCATCTGGATCATCCCCTCTACCCTCCCATCCCTCTTTCTTAAAATATCCCATTTTAGTGGCATCCCTCCTTATTAAAGACTCTTCACAGTGATCTTTGAACTTTCTTGTTTGGCAGTGTAATTATTCAGGGTAAACATGGTAGCCGAATAATACCACTGTTGCAATTCTGTACCATAAAAGCTGTTTCCACCAGCCACCATCAAACCAAGACCACCAGCTATTTGTGAAGGGAGATTTCCAAATTTGTACAGTCACATGAACTATCCTGCGAATATCCTTAGTAATTTCTTTCACTGCTTGTCCATTGTCATCAAGTTGCATACAACAAGTGGACCAAGTTTTTTCTCTCCTGGACCCTTCCTCCTTCCTCTGCTAACAGATAATTTAAAACTAATCTAGGTTATAAAACTACTTCTCTTGTCTGGGTGGCTTCATCGGCTAATAAATTAAGGGCCTGAGCAGCAGTTTGGTTAGCTGCTACCTCTAAGATTGCTTGCAGTTGAATTAATCTGTTTAATACATATATATATATATATATATATATATATATATATATAATACATTTTCCACATGTTTAATATATATATACACACACACACTGGTGTCCGATATCCCTAACTACCATCTTGGGCCTATGTCACCGGTCCATATTCCTTGATAATCTGTGCTGGGGCCAGGCATCTCCCCACCCATTAGCATCACCAGTTTGAATGGATTATGGGTTTTCAACAAATAAACTTAACTAAAATTCCTTCAAAACATCCCTCATTCCCCCTAATAAATACTGGTGGACACAATTAAAGCCACTAATATTACAAACAATTTGACTTGCTCCCTCTGTTTCTATACTCCCTACAATCTATATAAGCTACCCTCTCTGGTTTGACAAGTAAAAAGTCCATTCCACATATCCTTCCCATCCATGGCCCTGCCTTTGTTTGATTTAGGCAATTTTGATAAGGTCCCCAGATCAAAAACACTATCAAGATTTTCATGCAAGTTCATCAGTTCCTTTTCAATATTTGTCTCAGTTTTGTTCTCTGGATTCAGTTTTAAAGTCCACCTTAAGGTGTCCACCGGTCCTTGCTGTGTCTGATATCAAGAGGATCTGGAACAATCCTTTCCAAGGTTGGGTCAGCTTATCCTCCTTCACATCCGAACCAGGACTGGGTTAAGCTAGAACTTATGCACTGTGAATCCCTAAAGGGGAGGTCTGAGCAATAAGCCCTTTGGATTAAATTTTTCAGATTTGCAGTACAGACATGGCACATTTCCTTAAAAACAAATCCTTAGGTCTCAAATATTGGCTCCAAAGGAAGAATTTTAATCCCTTTTAATAAAATTTGACCATACAATACTCATAGGGTGATAATCCCACATTCCTTTGGGGTTTTATTCTATTCTTAATAAGGCAAGGGGAAGGCACTTGGTCCAGGGCAATTGTGTCTCAGCCAATTTAGTCAGTTGCTGTTTAATTTCCTTATCCATCCTTTCCACTTTTCCTTTGGGATGCCATGAGGTATATAAATTCAACATATTTTTTAGGCTTGGGCCCCGGATTAAAGGATCTTAGCTGTGAAATGGTTTGCCTTGGTCCAAATCTTCCTGTTCCAAACCCATCCCTGGAATGATATGCTCAAAGGGTACTTTTATGACTGCTGAAGCAAAGGGAAGGCCTCCACCCATAAAGGTCAGATGGTCCACTCGACCAACAGGTTTGAGGGCCCACTAATTGGCGGCTCGTAAGTCCACCTGAATGCTTTGGAAAGGGCCTGATACCAGGGACCCTTCCTTTTTGGGGCTTGTCATTGGGCCGCCCTATTCATCCTCTGACAAACAGGACACCCGCTGGCCAGTTGCCTGCTATTGTGTACAAGCTGGTGCCACAAACTTAGTCAGCACCATGTCACACAGGTCTTGGACACCCCAAGAACTGTCCTGATGTAAATGTTGGAGTACATGTCTCACACCTGCTGTGGTCAGTACCCCTCTCTCCATCAAGGGAAGGGGTTTCTTTATCCAATCCTGGTGCCAAGGCTTTGGTTCCTGCTTCTCTTCTGGGGTAAGGGAAGGTGGAGGCTTTAGAGGCAGAAATGCCAGAATTAGCACCATCATCTCCTCTGTACTTACAGATTCCTCTTCTCCAGAACGTTCCACCTCCTCATCCTCAAAGCAGTTTCCCCTTGTCTAAAATGAATCTCTTCTTTGGTGCGTCCTGCACGTGAATCACTGCAACATTCTTAGGTAACATAAGATTAGTCAAAATTTCAGTGACCAATGCCCTGTGTGCCAATCCCTTACCTTTACTGTTTCCATTCTTTCCCTCAAATTAATTTACAGAATCCAATTTATTTTCCCTTCACTTATACAACGACTTAAAATTTTTCCTCACATTTCCAAATTGTAATTTGTCTTAAAAATTCTCAGTCCCTTTGCTACTAAATAATTTAAAAATTGATAGTGACTTGGACAAGATCACTCTTTTTTCCTTCCTCCACAGATCTTCTACATACTGTAAGATTTTTGACAATAAAAATTTATCCCAGAATTTTTAAATTCTTATATACCCAAATAGATGTTCCAAATTTGAATTTATTTTTTGTTTTTTGTTTTTAAATACCCAATACACAGAAAAATCCCATACTACATATTTCCATAACAAAAACATTTTCAAAGACAGGGCAAAAACTATTATCCCTGGGGTCCTTTTTAAATAATTGGCATCAATACCATTAATTAAAACTTCCTATTTTTACATAAAAGACCCTGAAAAGTTCTTAAAAACATCAATTAAACTTTTTTTTGAAATAACTCTTTCAAACTATACATCACATTTCTGATCATATTCTTTAAACACGAAAAACCATTTGTATCTAAAAGAAAATGTTCAATCAATTAACATCTTTGAGCAGCATATCCCTTTAAAGTAAGGTTTCTTTCTTCAAAAAGTGGTTGCCCCTTTCCCTGCTGCTCTCCCCCTGCAAAAACACATCCCATCTCCACAGCCATCTCTCTTTGTTTCCTTTCCCCTTCCTTCTTTTTCCCACTAATTTCTTCTTGAAATCATTTGTTCCCACTAATCAATCCTTCTTAAATCACCTTCATTCTCCTGTCCCATCTCTCTGTCTCTCTCCTCCCAATGCCTACTTGCTCAAACTTTCTCCAACATACTTTAAACATTCCCAAACCAATAATTGCTTTTGTAAATCAATCTCTCTTGTCCCTTGTCTTTAAAACACCTTTAAAAAAAACTTTAAACTTCAAGATTCACTGTTTGTGGCAGCCCTCTTTGTAGTGGCCAGAAACTGGAAACTGAGTGGATGCCCATCCATTGGAGAATGGCTGAATAAATTGTGGTAAATGAATATTATGGAATATTGTTCTCAAGAAATGGGAAAGGATGATTTCAGAAGGCCTGGGAGACTTACACAAACTGATGCCAAGGTGGAGGCAGGCGAGGCCCAAGGGATCATTAGCCTTCAACAACAATACTATATGATGACCAGTTCCGATGGACCAAAACCATCCTCCAACCGAGGATCAACCAAATCATTTCCAATGGGGTAATGGACTGAACCAGCTATTGCCAAAGAACTCCAAGGAATGACTGAAAACCATTACATTTAATTCCCAATCCCTATATTTATGCCCCACCTACATTTTGGTTTTCCTTCAATTAATTTAAATTTTTAAGAGTCCAATTCTTTTTGTACAAAAATAACGGTTTAGTCATGTAATATTTGTTATCTAATTTATATTTTAATATATTTAACAATCTATTGGTCTCCCCATTATTGGGGGAAAAGGGGAAGTAAGGAGGAAAAAATTGGAACAAGAGGTTTGGCAATTGTCAATGCTGTAAAGTTACCCATACATATAACCTGTAAATAAAAGGCTGTTAAAAATTTTAAAAATTAAAAAAATAAAAAAACTTCAAGATTCACAATTAAGTTTGAACCAAATTTCATAAAACTCATAATATAGTTTACAAATTACTCAATATTTTAAAAAAGCAATATACCATGTAAGTAGGGAGATACAAACATGACCCCCCCCCAAGGTAAACTATTGGCATTTTGTTTAATAACCTATATTTTAATTTGAAGTCCAACCAAACAATGAGGCAAAAAAAGTTTTTCTCTTCGGTTGTAAAGACCACAATATTCAAACAATTCTTAAGATTTTTATCCTCTTAATAAACCCTAACATGTGCAAGGCAACTTAATAAAATTATTTCAAAAAATTATTCCAATTTTATTTCAATTTCAAAATTATAGTACCTCTTTAAAATATAGTAAGTTCCCAAAACTATTAATCAAATGTTGTAGACAAACAATTACCCAGTTTAGCCTTCCTAAACTTTCTGTTCTCTAATTCCATGAAAGCAAACTTCTTTAAGTTTTCTTTCTTCTTCTGGGGAAAAAAAATTTTTTTTTTAAGGTATCTAAGTTTTCCCACAAGGTCCAACAGGTCAGACCATCCCCGTGTTCAACTTTTAACCTCTCTTACTCTAATTTTGGATTCCTCCTTCCAATATCTGCAACTTCTTATTTCCAATCTTAACACACAATAACCAATTTAAAATTATTTTAAAATTAACCAGTACTTTAGTTTGTGAAATTTCCTAAAATCTACCTAGATATTCCATTCAAACTTTTTTTCCTTAGTAAGCCAGGAAAGAGTTAAGCACCAATCCTTGCTTTACCTTGAATTTTTTTTTTTTTTTTTTTTTGGGAGTCCTGATAACAGGCTCCCTTGTTTAAGGAAGTGATAGCCACTGTTTTTCTATTTTTCTCAAAAACTTTCTAGACTTTCAATCTTGTTTTATTTTTCCCTTCTTCCCCTCTTCCCCCACAATTCAGCCTGATATTTTTTTGGGTGAACACAGGCTGAATTCTTATTCTTAGGAGCTTGCTAACTTTTAAACACGAACAGAATGCAAAGCAGACAAACAATACACACAGACCAGACACAGAGGCTCTACTTTTCTTGAATTCCCTAGCTAATGTCCAATTAAATTCTTGGCCTACCACCCTGGACCCCAGTCCAGGTTTTCGGAAGGTCCTCCAAAAGCAAAGTATTTAGTCTTCTTTTGACTTTTTCTCTTTATCTTTGGGACATTGTCCCAGTTGGTTTAACCGACTCCCAAAGGGGATAACCAGGTCTAATTCCCTGCACCTTGTCCTGACTAAACTTTGGACTGCATCAGTACTGGTTAGGTCCCCCCACCAATAGTCACCCAAGGCGCTCCAAAGCCCCTTTCCTTGGGGTCTGAGGCAGTCCTCCAGTTCTTTTAAGAACTTTCTCTCCCTAGGCCAAAGACCCCCGGCTTCGACTTCCTTACCCCTCTCCAGGCTCGTGAGATCTTCTAGACTGTCCGGCTGTCAGGACCTGTCTTTGTCTTCTTTTTAATTCTGCATTCCACTGGAGTATCCTGCCTTGGGTCATTGTCTAAGAGGGAGGGAGGCTGCCACCCAGAGCTGAGACCATGAAAACCTCCGTAGGTGCCTGTCCCTTTGGGTTGCACGCCATCTCCCCCAAAGGCCCCATCCCAGGGCAGAACCCCCAACTAGGGGACAAAAAGACCTACCCAAATTGGCTACTACAAAGAGATCATTCATAGAAAGCAGAATTATTTAGAATCCGAAGCCGGACCCCATCCCCTTGGTCTGTGAAGCAAAATTCCCAACAGGATAGGGTCAAGAAAAGAAAATGCTTACAGCTTTTTACATTTCAGACAAAGAACTTCCAAAATCCCTCTCTATATTTGTGATTTCCCACTAAATCTATTTCCCCCAATTGGTCCTGGAAGGGAAAATAAACAAGTTTGGAAAATACCAAAAATCAATGGGTTGGAGAAACCAAATAAAATAAAAGGCAATTCTTTAGAATCGTTTCTTCATTTTCTAACTTTTTTTCAAGTGAAAATACCAAATTAAACTTAAAAAATAAAAAATTTCTTAGAATGGAAAAATTAATTTAAAAACCCAAAAATTAATCTGGAAAAAAATCAAAATTAATCAAGAAAATTTTTAAAATGAAAAAATACAAAAAGATGGTGGCTTAGTAGTACCGAAACCTAAAAAAATTATTTAAACCAAATTTTTAGTACTGGCTAAGAAATAGAATGGTGAATTGATGTAATAGATTGGATACATACAACACAATAATCAAGACTTATAATGATCTAGTCTTTGATAAACCCCCAAACTCCAGCTTCTGGAATAAGAACTCTGTATTTGACAAAAAAAAATTCTGGGAAAACTGAAAAATAATATGTCAGAAACTCAGCATAGACCTACATCTCACATCCCATACCAAAATAAGGTCAAAATAAGTACATGATGAATACATCCAGCCATTCTGGAAAGCAGTTTGGAACTGTGCTCAAAAAGTTATCAGATTCTGCATACCCTTTGATCCAGCAGTGTTTCTACTGGGCTTATATCCCAAAAGAGATCTTAAAGAAGGGAAAGGGACCTGCATGTGCCAGAATGTTTGTGGCAGCCCTCTTTTAATGACAGAAACTGGAAACTGGTGGACGCCCATCAATTGGAGAATATTGGTAATTCTTAAGAGATGACCAGCAGGAGGTTTCAGAAAGGCCTGGAGGCGCCCAGGAACTGATGCTGAGTGAAATGAAGCAGGACCAGGAGATCAATATATTTTCAACAACAATACTATATGATGATCAATTCTGATGGGCGTGGCCTTCTTCAACAATGAGATGAACCCAAATCAGTTCCAACAGAGCAGTAATAACTGAACCAGCTACACCCAATGAAAAGAACTCCGGGGAATGACTAGAACCACTATATAAATTTAATCCCCTCTATTTTTGTCCCCACCTGCATTTTGATTTCCCCAGGCCCCTAATTGTACACTATTTCAGAGTCTGATTCTTTTGTACCCAAAATAACTGTTTGGTTTATACATATATTATATTTAACATATACTTTAACATACTTAATATTTATTGGTTAACTTGTCAGGGGGGGATGGGGGAAGGAGGGAAAAATTGGAAACAAAAGGTTTGGCAATTTCAATTTAAAATTACCCATAATTAATTTATATAAAAAGCTATAATAAAAAAAATTAGGTACATGATTTGGGCATTAGGGATGATACCATAAACAAATTAGGAAAGCAAGGAATCATTTACCTATCAGCTCTTTGGAGAAGGGAGGAATTTACAAGCAAAGAAGAAATAGAGAACATTATGAAAGGCAAAATGGCCAACTTTGATTATATTAAATTAAAAAGGTTTTGCATAAACAAAACCAAAAGAAACAAGATTAAAAGGAAGTAAAACTAGGAAAAAATTCTTTACAGCCAGTGTTTCTGATAAAGATCTCATTTCTAAAATATATAAAGAATTGTGTCAAATTTATAAGAATACAAGTCATTCTCCAACTGATAAATGGTCAAAAGGTATGAACAGACAATTTTCAGATGAGAAAATTAAAACCATCTATAGTTATATGAAAAAAAAAAATGCTCTGAATCACTATTGATCAGAGAAATGCAAATTAAGACAGCTCTGAGGTACCACCTCACACCTTTCAGATTAGCTAAGATTACAGGAAAAGATAATGATAAATGTGGGGAGGGGGATGCATTGTTGGTGGAGTTGTGAAATGATCCAACCATTCTCGAGAGCAATCTGGAACTATGCCCAAAGGGCTATAAAACTGTGTGTACCCTTTGACCCAGAAGTGTCATTACTGGGTCTGTATCCAGTGGAAATCTTAAAGGAGGGAAAAGGACATATGTACATTGCAAAAATGCTTTTTTTAGTGGGGGATGAGATCTGTAAATGTTAAATTATAATTTAATTTATAAATAATATATGATATAATAAGAATATATACATTTATATAAGTGTATAGATAATAATATAAAATATAACATGATAATGTAAAATATAAATTTTATTATATAACAATATAAATATGATATTATATTTAATATATATAATATAACAATATAAATATTATATTATTAATATATTGATACAATATATTAATTATTAATATAACAGTAATATGATATTGAATAATATAAAATATAAATAATATAATTTATAAATAATAAGCACTTATTAGCACCTACTATGTTCAAGGCACTGGAGAATATGAAACTGAATGGGATGAGCCTTTTATATTTAATAATAATAATAGCATTTCTATAATACTTCAGGGTTTACAAAGAATTCAACATTTGCTATCTCTGTTGATTGTCATAGCAGCCCTACAGGACAAGTGCTGTTATTTTCTCCACTTTAGAGTGGAGGAGACTGAAGTTGAGAAAGGATTAAATGACTTTCACAGAACCATACATCTTATAAACATGTGAGGCAGGATTGGAACACAGAGCATCTGTCTCCAGATGCTCTATCCACTGTAGTACCTTGCTGCCTCTTTTACTTTGTATATATTTTGTATTTGTTTATTTATTCCTCTTACTCCCCAAGTAGAATTTAAATTCCCTGAGGACAGAGATTTTTTAATTTTTTTTTTTAATTAAAGCTTTTTATTTTCAAAACATATGTGTGGACAATTCTTCAACATTAACCCTTGCAAAACCCTGTGTTCCAATTTCCCCCCCTTCCCCCATGCCCTCCCCTAGTTGGCAAGTAGTCCACTATATGTTAAACATGGTAGAAATATATGTTAAATCCAATATATGCATATATATTTATATAATTATCATGCCACACAAGAGAAAAAGTGAAGCAAAATAAAATGCAAGCAAATAACAAAAAGAGTGAAAATATTGTGAACCACACTCAGTTCCCAATCTCTGGGGGTAGATGGCTCTCTTCATCACAAGATCATTGGAAATGGCCCGAATCATCTCATTGTTGAAAAGAGCCACGTCCATCAGAACTGATCATCGTTTAATCTTTTTGTTACCATGTACAATGATCTCCTGATTCTGCTCATTTCACTTCGCATCAGTTCATGCAAGTCTTTCTACGCCTCTCTGAAAGCATCCTGCTGGTCATTTCTTATAGAACAATAATATTCCATAACATTCATATACCCTGATTTATTCAGTCATTCTCCAACTGATGGGCATCCACTTAGTTTTCAGTTCTGGCCGCTACAAAGAGGGCTGCCACAAACATTCTTGCACATGTGGGTCCCTTTCCCTCCTTTAAGATGTCTTTGGGATATAAGCCCAGTAGTAACATTGCTGGCTCAAAGGGTGGGCACAGTTTGACAACTTTTTGAGCACAGTTCCAAATTGTTCTCCAGAATGGTTGGATCCATTCATAGTTCCACCAACAATGTATCAGTGTCAGTTTTCCCACATTCCCTCCAACATTCATCATTATCTTTTCCTGTCATCTTAGCCAATCTGACAAGTATATGGGTGGTGCTTCAGAGTTGTCTTAATTTGCATTTCTCTGATCAGTAGTGATGTAGAGCATTTTTTCATATGACTAGAATGGTTTCAATTTCTTCATCTGAAAATTGTCTGTTCGTGTCCTTTCACCATTCATCAATTGGAGAATGGCTTTAATTCTCATAAATTTGAGTCAATTCTCTATATATTTTAGAAATGAGGCCTTTATCAGAACCTTTGCAAGTAAAAAATGTTTTCCCAGTTCATTGCTTCCCTTCTAATCTTGTCTACATTAGTTTTATTTGTACAAAAACTTTTCAATTTGATATAATCAAAATTTTCTATTTTGTGATCAATAATGAATGTCTAGTTCTTCTTTGGTCACAAATTCCTTCCTCCTCCACAAATCTGAGAGATAAACTATCCTATGTTCGTCTAATTTGTTTATAATATCATTCTTTATGTCTAGATCATGAACCCATTTAGACCTTATCTTGGTATATGATGTCAGATGTGGGTCACTGCCTAATTTCTACCATACTAGTTTCCAATTTTTCCAGAAGTTTTTGTCAAATAGTGAATTCTTATCCCCAAGCTGGAGTCTTTGGGTTTGTCAAACACTATATTGCTATAGTAATTAACTATTTTGTTCTGTGAACCTAACCTATTCCATTGATCGAGTATTCTGTTTCTTAGCTAATACTTAATGGTTTTGATGACCCTTTGCTTTTAGTCCGGTTCTAGATCTGGTACAATAGGCGACCTTCATTCCAAAATATTTGTCCTTTTTTGGTAGCAAAAAATCGGAAAATGAGTAGATGTCTATCAGTTGGGGAATAGCTGAACAAATTGTGGTATATTAAAATAATGGAGTACTATTGTTCTCTTAAAAATAATGAACAAGCTCATTTTAGAAAGGCTTGGAAAGATTTACACAAACAGATGCTGAGCTCAACAAGCAGAACCAGGAATACATTGTACCCAACAACAATAAGAATGTGTGTTGATCAACTATGAAAGACTTGGTTTTTCTAAGTGGTTCAGTGATTCAGAGTAATCCCAATACACTTTATCTTTTTTTCCCCTGAGGCAATTGGGGTTAAGTGACTTCCCCAGGGTCACACAGCTAGGAAGTGTTAAGTGTCTGAGACTAGATTTGAACTCAGGTCCTCCTGACTTCAGGGCTGGTGCTCTATCCACTGCACCACCTAGCTGCCCCAAATCAATATACTTTGGACAGAAAATACCATCTGTATCCAGAAAAAGGACTAAGGAGACTGAAGGTAAAACAACACATGCTATGTTCACTTCTTTTTTCTGTTGTTTTTTTTTAATCTCTCCCATGTTTTTCCCTTTTACTCTGATTTTTCTTTCCCAACATGATTCATAAAGTTATGTGTATTAAAAATAAATAAATTTACTAGAAAAAAACCAGAAATGGGCAGCAAGTTTCATCATCAGTTCTCTGGAGTTATATCATTGTATCCAACAGAATTTCCAAGTTGACATATATATATGTACATATGTGTGTGTGTATCTCAGCCAAAAATCTGTCTTTTCAATTTGACTCTGCACCTCCCATAACCCCCATCATTATATATGTACAATCAATCTATTTTCCACGTCAATTGTTTTGCTATGAGGTACCTGACATTTTCATCCTATTTTGACTTTGATTTAATATTTCTTGTGCCATGAAGTCACTGACTTCTATTTGGTCCAATCAAATTTTCAGGAAGTTTGTTCCTTGGGCAAGGCTTCCCTTGAGCAAAATTTCCTTTTCCAGTTCATTCTTCCAAAGATCTCATTTTTTCCAATTTTTTTCTCAAGTGTTCTCATTTTATTTATAAAAACATTTTTAACTTTTGTTTCATCTCTTCCAAGAATTCCAATTGAGTTTGTGCCCAAGCTGTCTTTTTCTCTGAGTCTCGGATTACAGATGTTTTAGTGTCATTCTCTTCTGCATTTGTGTCTAGAGTGACCCTGCCACCATAATAACTCATCATGGGTGATTTCTCTTTCTGTTTGCTCATTCTTCCAGCTCATTTCCTGACTTCAGACCTGGTGTGAGGGCTGTACTCTTCCATTCTTGTGGAAGGAAGGTCTGGGTTGATTCTTCTGCTTTTTCTTGGAATTTTGAGTGTTGTGTTATTCTAGGATCTCAGGAACAGGCTGGGGACCTGTAAGCTTACCATGCTCCCTAAGGGATCTGACCCAGGGCAAAGTTAATTGCGGTCCCCATTGTAATCTGAACTCCGAAAATTCCTGGCCTAGGTTTAGGTCTAAGCAACAGTAGATGCTGCTGGCCTAAGCCCCCACCAGCCAGCTGACAAGCGCGAATTTTTATATTTATTTTTTTAATAAACTCAGTGACAGAGTTGTAGGTTCCCCTTTGGTTCTTAGAACCAAGCGGAGAGATAGGCCTCTGGGCTAAGCAGGCTATATTGAAGGACACAATAAAAGATCTGAACTCTTTTATCACCTGGCTGTGTTTTGGGAAAAGAAACACCAACAGGGAATGAATCCCTATTCCAGAGTAATTGCTAGGCAGTTTGGCAGAAAATACAATTAGACCAGCATATGCTACAATAAGCTTCAAAGGGCTAGTTAACCTATAACTTAAAAGTCATATCATTAAGAAAATTGCCATGAACAAAGATACCTTTCACAACTATAGCTAAGAGAATTCTAAGTCAAAGAAAGTATAAAGGACATTTTAAAAGATAAGCATTTTATTATATGATATTAAAAATCTTTTCCATAAATGATATTAATAATTAGAATAAGAACTGGTAAAATGGGGGGAAATTCTTTCAATCAAATATATCTGATCTAGGTTGGTTGGAAATTGAAACCAAGATACTTAGATATGCCAATAGATTTGTTATTCCCTCCATTTATTTAGGCATTCCCTCCAATGATCAAGTGCACATACATCCTGGTCAAATCTTGTCTCTGCCCTTCCAAAAGACTGCCATGGAAGGCTCCAAAGGCTTTCTTTGCCTTCTGTCAACATTGAGAGGATAGCAGCAGAGGACTGGGGCCATTTGCCTGTCATCCTTCACTCTTTCTAAGTGACCAGCCCATCTTCTTGCTCTATCAGTATTCTTTCATCTTGTTCTTCAGAGTTCCTGCTCACTCTCTTGAAAAGGTAGGTCTTAAAAATACTAAATTGAAAAGATAGGCTTTAAAAGAATATTAAAGTCAATTCTTTCACCCATCATTCTCACTATTTGGCCTGTATCCCAAAGAGATCAAAAGAATAAGAAAAGGACCTATATGTGCAAAAAGAGTTACAGCTCTTTTTGAGGTGGCAAAAAATTGAAAATCGAGGACATGACATCCATTGGGGAATGGCTAAACAAGCTGTGGTATCTGATTGTGCTGGGATACATTGTGCTGTGGTTGGTTGTTGTTCTTTCATGCTTGAAGAGGATGAAAATGACATCACTGTTGTCGAGGTAAGTGTGTCTAACTATGACTATGAGTTCAAAAAGCTCTACCACAGATTGGGTACAAATAGTCCATGTGAACATTTGGAGTGTATGTGTCTCTGAATTTGTGCATCTCACAGTTCTTTTGTGCTACTGCAATTCTGCTTTGCTCATAGAACACAGCACCTTCTTTGGTGTGGGCAGGCCATGTGGAACAGTCCTGTCTCCCATGCCTCACAATCAGTTCCGAAGCTCCTCAGAGAGAGCTTAAGAGTGTCCTTGTATTAGTTCTGCTGACTTTTATGAAAGAACTTGCTTTGTGTGAGTTGTCTTGTAGACAAATGTACCTTTGGCATTTTGATATGTAGCCAGTCCATGGGAACTGCATTCTCTGCTTCAGGGTTTGGATGCTTGGCAGTTCAGAAAAAAAAAGGATCTCAGTGTCCATTACCTTATCTCGGCAGGTGATCTTCACAATCTTCCTAAGACAATTCAAATGGAAGCGCTTTCATTTCCTGGCAGGGTGATGTAACAGTGCAGATTTTACAGACATATGGCAATGAGGTCAGCACAACAACTCTGTAGATCTTCAGTTTGCTAGGAAGTCTAATACCTCTTTTCTTCCACACTTTCCTTCAGAGCTTCCCAAACACTGACTCAGATCTTTTCTAACTTCACCTAGCTGCCTCTCTCTTTACTTTTCTATTCAACAGGACAAGGTTTTCTTGGACCCTAGGCAGGGTGTAAACCTTCATGAAGGCTCCGTCTCAACCTCATTGTCTATGTGTCTGTACACATTTAACACCAGAAAGTATACTGCTGAGGTAAGTGTTTCTCCATTTGCTATAACTGATGGTTTCACATATAGATGGTGTGGGGCTGATTGGTGGGGAATCTCTTAGTGTTCTTAGGCCAAAATTAGTACAAGCAGCAAAGAACTGATGCATACTGTATTGCACTTCCACCTAAGAGGTTGCAAAATCTCCTGCAAACAAAAAGTAGCTCAACTCTCCCTCCGCTTTAGTCTTGGCTTGTAACCTTTTCAAGTGAAATAATTTACCATCAGTGTGGTAGCTGATCTTGACACCATGCTCATCTCTATTAAAGGCAACATTGCCAAAAACTTCATATTAAAAATCATGGCAACAAGCATACAGCCTGGCTTCATTCTACTGGTGCCTGGGAAAGCACAAGAGCATTGCCCACTATGAAGAAACTGCAAATATGTTGTCATGGAATTGGTGTACAATATCAATGAATTTCTTTCAGCAACCAAATTTTGCCATGATCTTCCACAAACCCGCATGATTGACAGTGTCAAAGGCCTTGGTCAGTCAAACAAATGTTCTAAATAGACCTCTGTTTTGCTCTTGGCATTTCTCCTGGAGTTGTCAGACAGTAGAAACCATATCAACTCTTTTTGGCCCTTTGTTTTGTTTTTTGTTTTTTAATTTTTTTCTGGTTATACATGTACATTCATTTTTTAAAAACACATTTCCTTATGAATCATTTTGGCAGAAAAAATCAGAAGCATGAGAGGAATAAAACAAAGAAAAAGGGAAAAAAAATGAACATATCATGTATTGATTTACATTCAGTCTCCATAGTTCTCTCTCTGAATGCAGATGGCATTTTCCATCCAAAGTTTATTGGAATTGCTTTGGTTCATTGAACTACTAAGAAGAAGAAAGTTTTTCATAGATGATCACTGAACAATCTTGCTGTTACTTTGTACAAAATGTATTCCTGGTTCTGCTTGTTTTGCTCAGCATCAATTCATGTCAATCCTTCCAGGCCTATCTAAAATTACCTTGTTCAAAGGTTGCCCACTATCACCATTACTATTTAATATTGTATTAGATATGCTAGCTTTGGCAATAAGAGTTGAGAAAGAGATTAAAGGAATTAGAGTAGGCAATGAGGAAACCAAATTATCACTCTTTGCTGATGATATGATGGTATACTTAGAGAACCCCAGAGATTCTACTAAAAAGTTATTAGAAATAATCCACAATTTTAGCAAAGTTGCTGGTTATAAAATAAACCCACATAAGTCATCAGCATTCTTATATATCACTAACAAAATCCAACAGTCAGAGTCACAAAGAGAAATCCTATTTAAAGTAACTACTGATAGTATAAAATATTTAGGAATCTATCTGCCAAGGGAAAATCAGAAACTTTATGAGCAAAACTACGAAACACTTTCCACACAAATAAAGTCTGATCTAACCAACTGGAAAAATATTAAGTGCTCTTGGATTGGGCGAGAAAATATAATAAAGATGACAATATTACCTAAAATTATCTATTTATTTAGCGCTATACCAATCAGACTTCCCCAAAACTATTTTGATGACCTAGAAAAAATAACAACAAAGTTCATATGGAAAAACAAAAGGTCAAGAATTTCAAGGGAATTAATGAAAAAAAAATCAAATGAAGGTGGCCTAGCTGTACCAGATCTAAAATTATATTATAAGGTAGCGGTTACTAAAACTATCTGATATTGGCTAAGAAATAGACTAGTTGATCAATGGAATAGGTTAGGTTCAAAGGACAAAACAGCCAATAACCTTAATTATCTAGTGTTTGACAAACCCAAAGACCCCAGTTTTTGAGATAAGAATGCATTATTTGACAAAAATTTCTGGGAAAATTGGAAATTAGTATGGCAGAAACTAGGCATTGACCCACACTTAACACCGTACACCAAGATAAAGGTCAAAATAGGTTCATGATCTAGGCATAAAGAATGAGATCATAAATAAATTGGAAGAGCATAGGATAGTTTACCTCTCAGACCTGTGGAAGAGGAAGGAATTTATGACCAAAGAACTAGACATCATTATTGACTACAAAATTGAAAATTTTGAATATATCAAATTGAAAAGTTTTTGTACAAATAAAACTAATGCAGGCAAGATTAGAAGGAAAACAATAAACTGGGAAAACATTTTTACAGTTAAAGGCTCTGATAAAGGACTCATTTCCAAAATATATAGAGAATTGACTCTAATTTGTAAGAAATCAAGCCATTCTCCAATTGATAAATGGTCAAAGAATATGAACAGACAATTTTCAGATGATGAAATTAAAACTATTACTACTCATATGAAAAAGTGTTCCAAATCACTATTGATCAGAGAAATGCAAATTAAGACAACTCTGAGATACCACTACACACCTGTCAGATTGGCCAGAATGACAGGGAAAGATAATGCAGGCTGTTGGAGGGGATGTGGGAAAGCAGGGACACTGATAGATTGTTGGTGGAATTGTGAACACATCCAGCCATTCTGGAGAGCGATTTGGAACTATGCTCAAAAAGTTATCAAACTGTGCATACCCTTTGATCCAGCAGTGTCTCTACTGGGCTTATACCCCAAGGAGATACTAAAGAAGGGAAAGGGATCTGTATGTGCCAAAATGTTTGTGGCAGCCCTGTTTGTAGTGGCCAGAAGCTGGAAAATGAATGGATGCCCATCAATTGGAGAATGGTTGAGTAAACTGTGGTATGTGAATGTTATGGAATATAATTGTTCTGTAAGAAATGACCAGCAGGACAAATACAGAGAGGATTGGCAAGACTTACATGAACTGATGCTGAGCGAAATGAGCAGAACCAGGAAATCATTATATACCTCAACAATGATACTTTATGAGGATATATTCTGATGGAAGTGGATTTCTTTGACAAAGAGAAGAGCTAACTCAGTTTCAATTGCTCAAGGATGGAGAGAAGCAGCTACACCCAAAGAAAGAACACTGGGAAATGAATGTAAACTGTTTGCATTTTGGTTTTTCTTCCCGGGTTATTTTTATCTTCTGAATCCAATTCTTCCTGTGCAACAAGAGAATTGTTCGGTTCTGCACACATATATTGTGTCTAGGATATACTGTGACATATTTAACATGTATAGGACTGCTTGCCATCTGGGGGAGAGGGTGGAAAGAGGGAGGGAAAAAGTCAGAACAGAAGTGAGTGCAAGGGATAATGTTGTAAAAAATTACCCAGGCATGGGTTCTGTCAATAAAAAGTTATAATTATTTTTTTAAAAAAATTTTAAATTAGCTTGTTTATAATTTTTATAGACCAATAATATTCTATCATCTTCATATATCACAACTTATTCAGCCATTCCCAACTGATGAGCATCTACTCATTTTCCAATTTTCACCCCCACAAAAAGAGCTGCTATAAACATTTTTACACATATGGATCTTTTTTCCTCCTTTATGATTTCCTTGTGATACAGACCCAAACGTGTCACTATGGGATCAAAGGGTACGCACAGTGTGGTAGCCTTTTGGGCATTGTTCCATATTGCTCTCCAGAATGGTTGGATCATTTCACAACTCTACCAACAATGCATTAATATCCCAGTTTTCCCACATCCCCTCCAACATTTATCATTATCTTTTCCTGTCATCTCAACCAATCTGAGAGGTGTGAAGTGGTACCTCAGAGCTATTATAATTTATTTCCATTTCTCTAATCAATTGTGATGTAGAGCATTTTTTCATATGACTATTGATAGCTTTAATTTCTTCATCTGAAAATTGTTTGTTCATGTCCTTTGCCCATTTATCCATTTGAGAATGACTTAAATTCTTATAATTTTGACACACTTTATATATTTTAGAAACGAGGCCTAGTTCCAATGGTCTTGTGATGAAGAAAGTCATCTGCACCCAGAAAGAAGACTGTGGAAATTGAATGTGGACCACAACATAGTATTTTCACTCTTTTTGTTGTTTTTTGCTTGCATTTTTTTCTTTCTCACTTTTGCCTTATTGATCTGATTTTTCTTGCGCAGAATGATATTTGTGGAAATATGTATAGAAGAACTGCATATGTTTAACATATATTAACGTGCTATCTATGGCAGGGGGTGGGGAAAAAGGAGGGAAAAAATTAGAACTCAAGGTTTTGTAAAGTGAAAATTATCCATGTATATATTTTGAAAATAAAAGCTTTAATTAAAAAAAAGAAAAGAAAAGAATCCTTGATATTTTGATATGATATTACATCTCTAAATTAGGATATATAATGCCACTGTTTTCATTATAATTTAAAGAATTTAACTTTTTGTTAAAAAAAAAGAAAGGAAGGAAGGAGGAAGGAAGGAGGAAGGAAGGAAGGAAGGAAGGAAGGAAGGAAGGAAGGAAGGAAGGAAAGAAGAAAGAAAGAAAGAGAAAGAAAGAGAAATGAGGCCTTTATCAGAAACACTGGTTGTAAAAAAAAAAATTTGTTTGTGCAAAAACTTTTTAATTTAACACAAAGTTGTCCATTTTGTCTTTCATATTGTTCTCTATTTCTTCTTTGATCATAAATTCCTTCTTCTCCAAAGGTCTGATAGGTAAATTATCCCTTGCTCTTCTAATTTGCTTATGGTATCACCCTTTATGCCCAAATCATGTACCCATTTTGACCTTATTTTGGTATGGGGTGAAAGATGTAGGTCTATGCCAAGTTTCTAACACATTATTTTCTAGTTTTCCCAGCAATTTTTGTCAAATAATGACATCCTATTTCAAAAGCTGGAATTTGGGGGTTTATCAAATTCTAGATTGCTATAATCATTGATTATGCATCATCTGTATCTAAACTACTCCACTGATTCACCATGCTATTTCTTAGCCAGTACCATATGTTTTTCATGACTTCTGCTTTATAATAGAGTTTTAGGCCTAGAATTGGTAGGCCACTATCCTTTGTATTTTTTTTCATTAATTCCCTTGATATTCTTGTCTTTTTGTTCATCCAGATGGATCTGGTTGTTATTTTTTCTAGCTTTATAAAATAATTTATTGGCAGTTGAAAAACTAGACCAGTATAGGCAGAATTGAAATTATTATTATATTAGCTTGGCCTACTCATGAGCAATTGCTATTTTTCCAATTGTTTAGATCTGATTTTAGTTCTGTGAGAATTTTGTAATTGTGTTCATATAATTCCTGAGTTTGTCTTGGCAGGTAGATCCCTGAGTATTTTATTTTGTCTGCAGTAATTTTACATAGAATTTCTCTATTTCTTGTTAATGGGCTTTGTTAATAATATATAACAATGCTGATGATTTGTGTGGGTTTATTATATGTCCTATAACTTTGCTAAAGTTCTTGTTTCAAGTAGGCTTTGGGATAATTCTCTAGGACTAAGTATGCCATCGTATTATCTGCAAAGAGCGATAGTTTTGTTACCTCATTGCCTATTCTAATTCCTTTCATTTCTTTTCCTTTTCTTATTGCTAAAGCCAACATTTCTAGTACAAAACTGAATAATAGTGATGATAACAGGCATCCTTGTTTCACTCCTGATCTTACTGAGAATGTGTCCACTTTTCCCCACTACAAATAATGATTGGTGATGGTTTTAGATAAATGTTGCTTATCATTTTAAGGAAAACTCCGTTTATTCCTGTGTTCTCTAATGTTTTTAATAGGGATAAGTGCTGTATTTTGCAAAAGCTTTTTCGGCATCTATTGAAGTTGTCCTGTGATTTGTTTGTTTTGTTTTGATATGGTAAATTATGGCAATAGTTTTCCTGATACTGAACCAGTCCTGGATTCCTGGTATAAATCCCACTTAGTCATAGTGTATTATCCTGTTGATAAATTGTTGTAATCTCTTTGCTAATATTTTATTTTAAATTTTTGCTTCTATATTCATGAGGGAGATTGGTCTGTAATTTTTTTTTATCTGTTTTGGCTCTTCCTGGTTTAGGTATCAATACCATATTTGTGTCATAGAAGGAATTTGGCAAGTTTCCTTCTTCACCTATTTTTCCAAATAGTTTACATAGTATTGGAATTAATTGTTCTTTAAATGTTTGGTAGAATTCACTTGTAAATCCATCTGGCCCGGGAGTTATTTTTCTTATTTTTGTAAATATTCATCCATTTCAATTAGATTGTCAGATTTTCTGGCATACAGTTGGGCAAATAGGTCCTGGTTATTGCTTTAATTTCTTCTTCTTCATTGGTGGTAAGTTCACCCTTTTCATTTTTGATTCTGGTAATTTGATTTTTTCCTTTCCTTTTTTCTGATCAAATTAACCAAAGGTTTGTCTATTTTGTTTGTTTTTTCATAAAACCAACTCTTAGTTTAATTAATTAGTTCAATAGTTTTCTTAGTTTTAATTTTATTAATCTCTCCTTTGAATTTCATAATTTCTTATTTGGTATTTAATGAGAGTTTAATTTGTTATTTTTTTAGCTTTTTTAGTTGCATGTGAAATTCATTGATCTCCTCTTTCTCTATTTTATTCATATAACTATTTAGAGATAAAATTTCCCCTGAGAACTGCTTTGACTGCATCCGATAGGTTTGGGTATGTTGTCTCATTGCCATCATTCTCTTGAATTAAATTATTGTTTTTATGATTTTATGATTTATTGTTTGACCCACTTGTTATTTAGAATTACTTTATTTAATTTCCAACTGATTACCAGTCTTTTTCTTGCCCTTTATTGAATACAATTTTTATTGCATCATGGTCTGAAAAGGAAGCATTTACTATTTCTGCCTTTCTGCATTTGATTGTGAGGTTTTTTTGCTCAAATACATGGTCAATTTTTTGTGTAGATGCCCTGTACTGTTGAGAAAAGGGTGTATTCCTTTCTGTCCCTATTCAGTTTTCTCCAGAGGTCTATCATATCTAAGTTTTCTAGGATTCTATTAACCTCATTAGTTTCTTTCTTGTTTATTTTGTGATTAGATTTATCTATTTCCAAGATAGAAAGGCTGAAGATTCCCAGCTATGGTTTTGCTGTCTACTTCTTCCTATAAGTGGCTTAACTTCTTCTTTAAGAATTTGGATGCTCTACCACTTGGTGGATATACATTTAGCATCAATACAACTTCATTGTCTATGGCACCCTTTAACAAGATGTAGCTTCCTTCCTTATTTCTTTTGATTAGATCTATTTTGACTTTTGCTTTTTCTGAGATCAGAGTGACTATTCCTGATTTTTTTTTTTTGCTTCAGCTGAAGCATAAAAAATTCTGCTCCAGCCTTTGACCCTTTCATTGTATGTCTTTTTGTTTCAAATATGTTTCTTGTTAAAAAAAAAAAAATTAAAAATACCATATTGTAGGATTGTTTCTTAATCCATTCTGCTATTCCCTTCTGTTTTATGGGAGAGGTCATGACATTCACATTCAGAGTTATGATTACCATCTGTGTATTTCCCTGCATCTTATTTTCTTCCCTGTATATATTTTTGTTCTCTCTTTTCACCCTGTCCCTCCTTAGTAGTATTTTGTTTCTAACCAACCCTGCCCTCTGCCTTCCCTTTTATCCAGCCCCTCCCTTTTCTTTCCCCTTTCTCCTCCTACTTCCTACTTCCTTACAGAATAAGAAAAATTTCTTTACCCAAGTAAGTTAATATTTATTCCTTCTATGAGCTAAAACTGATGAGATTAAGCTTCAGATAATGCTCAAACTCGTCCCCTTTCCCTCTATTTTGATAGATCTTTTGTGTCACTTCATGTGATATAATTTGCCCCATTTTTACCTCCCCTTTCCTCTCCTCCCAATACAACCCTTTTTCTACCCCTTAATGTCTTTTTCTTTGATATCATCACATCAGAGTCCATTCATATTCATACCCTCTTTTCATGTATGTCCCCTCTAACTGCTCTAATAACAGATACATATCTCAAGAGTTACAGGTATCATTTTCCCATATAGGGATGTAAACAGTTTAACCATTAAATAATAGCAATAAGTATAGATATATATTTAATATTAATAATTTATATATATATATATATATATATATATATATATTCCCTATTTATCTTTCTATGCTTCTCTTCAGTCCTGTGTTTGAAGATCAATTTTTCTGTTTAGTTCTGGTCTTTTCAAGAGGAATGAATCAAAGTCCCTTTGTTCATTGAAGTAATCTCTCTACCACTGAAGGATGATAGTCAGTCTCATTGGGCAGTGGATTCGTGGTTGTAAACCCAGGTCCTTTGCTTTTGGCAGTATGGTATTCCAGGGCTTCCCATCATTTACTTTTACAGTAAAAGCTGCCAGATCCTGGATAATCCTGATTGTGGCTCCTCAATACCTGAACTGATGTTTTCCTTTCTGGCAACTTGTGGTAGTTTTTCCTTGAGAGTATCATTCTGGAATTTTGCAACAATGTTTCTGGGCTCCTTCTTTCTGGGAACTGTTTCCAGATGTGATAGATGGATACTTACAATAACTATTTTGCCCTGGGCTGCTACTATATCAGGTGAGTTTTCCTTAAGGATTTCTTGAAGAATGTTATCCAGGCTCTCTCTCTTTTTTTTCGTGGCCTTCAGGTAGACTAAGAATTTTTAAATTGTCTCTCCTGCATCTAAATTCCAGGTCAGCTGTATTTTTTATAAGGTGTTTTATATTTTTCTTCCATTTCCCCTTCTTTTTTTAGTTTGTTTGATTGATTCTTAATGTCTCATAGAGTCATTAGCTTTGATTTGTCCATTTCTACTTTTAAATATGTGATTTTCTTCCGTTGGCTTTTGTAATTCTTCTTCCATTTGATTAATTCTACTTTTCAAGGTTTTGCTTTCTTCAGTGGATTTGTTTTTGCATTTGATCAATTGTATTTTTTAAGGACAATCAATTTTTGTCCTTCCTTTTCCAAGGTGCTGACTCTCTCTAAAATACCTCTCTTTTCTTTTCCCAATTTTTCTTCTACCTCTCTTATTTGTCTCTTAAAGTCTTTTATGAACATTTCCAAGAAGCTTCTTTAGATTTGAGACCAATTCATATCACTCTGAGATTTCCCCTGTGGGCATTTTGTCCTAGTCTGAATTGCTTTTTTAGTCTTCCCTTTCACCATAGTAGCTTTCTATAGTTGAGGTTCATTTCTGTTTATTGCTCATTTTTTCTTTTTCCCCACTCCTATTTTGTGACTTTATATGGTTGTGTTCTGCTCCTGAAGTACAGGGGGAGCTGTCCTGACCTTCTCTTGTAGTGCTAAAGCTTGCCTGTCTCCTTGTGTTTGATATCTTGTAGCCCTGCTGGTTTCTCAGGTGGGCAATTTTCCAGGGACCCCTTCTATTTGGTGTCTTGCTCACAGATGAAGGGAACCCTGTCTGCTCTCTCCAGAAAACAGCCTGGTTTCCTGGTTGGCAATTTGCCAGGGACCTTTTTTTCTTTTCCGTGCCTAGCTCACAGCAGGGAGTAGCTTTGCTGGGTTCCCAGTTGGGCAATCTTCCAGGGGCCCCTTATGTATGGTGCATTATTCACAACAAGTGGTAGCCCTCCCTGTTGTCTGCAAAAAAAAATTAGCCTGATTTCCCGGGTTGGCAATTGTCCAGGGGCCCTTTGTGTTTGGTGTCTTGTTACAGCAGGGGGTATTCCCAAATAGGTAGCTCTGCCTGCTGTCTCCAGACAACAGCTGGGTTTCCAGAGATGGAATTTTTCCAAGGGACTCTTAAGTGTGATGGCTTGCTCCCAGCAGGAGGTAGTCCTACCTGATTTCCAAGGTTATAATTTTCCAGGGGTTCCTTGTGTTTGGTGTCTTACCCACAGCAGGGGGGTAGGCCTGATTGCAATTTTCCAAGGACCCCTTGTATTTGGTATCTTGCTCACAGCAAGAGGTAACCCTGCATGGTTTCCTGGGAAGGAAATTTTGGGGGCCCTTTGCTCACAGCAGGAGGTAGTTCTACCTGTTCTCTTCAGAACACAGCTGAGTTTTCCAGGTTGTTATTTGCCAAGGGCTCTTTGCTCATAGCAGGGAGTAGCCCTGCCCCTTCTTTCCAGAAAAGTCCTGGTTTGGCAATTTGCCAGAGGCCCCTTGGTATCTTGCTCATAGAAGGGGGTAGCACTATCCATTCTTTCAAAAAAATTGCTAACTGGGAAACTAGTTAGCAATTTTACAGGAACCTCTTATGTTTGATATCTTGCTCACAACAAGGGGTAGTCATGCATGGTTTCCCTAGTAAGCAATTTGCCTGGGCCCCTTGCTCACAGCAGGAGGAAGCTCCTCTTTCCAGAAAAGTCTGGTTTCCAGGTTGGCAGTTTTCCAGGGCCCCCTTGTTTTTAGGGTCTTTCTCACAGCAGGGAGTCACCCTTCCTGCTCTCTCCCAGTCTAGCTTCCCAAATTGGCAATTTTCAAGGGTCCCCTTGTGTTTAGGGTCTTACTCACTATAGGGAGTAGTCTTGCTAGTTTCTTGAGTTGGCAATTTTCCAGGAGCAACTTGTGTTTGGTGTCTTGTTCACAGCAAGAGGTCATCCTCCGTGTTCTCTTTAGAAAACAGCCTGGTTTTCCAGGTTGCAATTTAGAAAGGGCCCTTGTTCACAGTAGGGGCTAACCCTGCACCCTCTCTCCAGAAAAGTCTAGTTTACTGGACTGGCAATTCTTCAGAGCCCCTTGTGTTTGGGATCTTACTCATAGTACAGGGTAGCCCTGCTGGTTTCCCCAAGTTAGCTATTTCCCAGGGGCCCCTTGTGCTTAGTGTTCTGTTCACAATAGGAGATAGCTCTTCCTTTCCTATCCAGAAAACAGCCTGGATTCTCAGGTTAGCAGTGTCACAGGGGCCCCTTGTCTTGTTGACAGAAGGGGGTAGCCCTACCTCTCTCCAGAAAACAGCCTGGTTTCTGGAGTTTGCAATTTTCCAGGGGTCCCTTGTTTGGTGTCTTGCTCACAGCAGAGGGCAACCTGGGTTCCTGCAAAGAATTTGCCTGGGCCCTTTGCCCACAGCAGGAGGTAGCCCTGACTGTTCTCTCCAAGCATAACCTGCTTTCCCAGATTGCAATTTGCCAGGGGTCTCTTGCTCACAGCAGGGGTAGCTCTCCTGATTTCTTGAGTTGGCAATTATCCAAGGGCCCCTTGTATTTGTTATTTTGCTTCAGTGGGGGATAGCCCTGCATCCGGGATAGTAATTTCCAGGGGTTCCTGCCTCCCCTTTCCAGAAAAGTCTGGTTTCCCGGGTTGGCAATTTGCCAGAAGCCCCTTAGTGTTTTGCTCACAGCAGGGTTCCTGGGTTCCTGGGAAAGCAACTTGCCAGGACCCTTTGTTCATAGTAGGAGGTAGTCCTACCTGTTGTCTTCAGAACATAGCCTGGTTTCCCAGGATGCACTTTACCATTGCTCACAGCAGGGGGCAGGCTTGTCCCCTCTCTCCAGAAAAGTCTAGTTTTCCCAGTTTGCAATTTCCCAGAGGCCCCTTGGTGTCTTCTTCAGAGCAGGGGGAAGCCCTTCCTGCTCTTTCCCAGTCTGGCTTCCCAAATAGGTAACTTTCCTTGTGTTTGGGGTCTTACAATAAAGGGTAACCCTGCTGGTCTCCCAAGTTGGCAATTTCCCAGGGACCCCTTGTGCTTGGTGTCTTGTTCACATCAGGGATAGCCATGCTGGTTTCCTAGGTGGGCAATTTTACATGGGTTCCTTGTCTTGCTCCCACCAGAGGGCAGCACTGCCTGTTCTCTCCAGAAAAAAGCCTGGTCTCCAGAGCTGCCAATTTTTCAGGGACCCCTTGTGTTTGGTATCTTGCTCCTAGCATGGGGTGGTCTTCCCTGTTCTCTCCAGAAAACATTCTGGTTTCACAAGTTGAAATTTTCCAGGCACCCCTTCTTCACAAGAGGAGTGCCTTTTTCGTGCCCCCTTTTCCAGAAAACTCTTATTTTCCAAGTTGGCCATTTTCTACAGGTCCCTTGTATTTGATGTCTTGCTCACAGCAGGGGGCAACCGGGGTTCCCTGGCAAGGAATTCGCCTGGGCCATTTGCCCACAGCAGGAGGTAGGCCTGCCTGTTCTCTCCAGAACACAGCCTGCTTTCCCAGGGTGTCGTTTGCTGTTGCTCGCAGCATGGGGTAACCCTGTCCCTCTCTCCAGAAAAGTTGGGTTTCCTGGGTTGGCAATTTTCCAGGGGTCCCTTTCTTGATGTCTTGTTCACAGTGAGGGTACTCTTGCTAGTTTCGTGGAATAGCAGTTTCCCAGGGACCCCTTGTGTTTTGTGTCTTGCTCAGACTAGGGGTAACCCTTCATGCCCTCTCCAGAAAACAGCATGGGTTCTCAAGTTGGCAGTGTCCCAGAGGCCCCTTGTTTTTGGTATCTTCCTCACAGCAGTGAGTAACCCTGGTTCCAATATTTCAACGGCCCCTTGTATTCAGTGTCTTGTTCAAAGCAGGGCATAGCCTTGCTGGTTTTGTGGATGGGCAGTTTCCCAGGGGTCCCTTGGGCTTGGCATGCTGCCCACAGCAGGGGGGTAGGCCTGGTGGCCATTTTCCAAAGGCCCTTTTTATTTGGTGTCTTGCCTACAATAGTGAGTAGTCTTCCTGGTTTCCTGGATTGGCAGTTTCCCAGGGGTCCATTGTGTTTGGGGTCTTGCTCACATTAAGTAAGTAACACAGCAAAGAAGAGACCCCTGGAAAATTGCAAACTGGCAAACCAGACTGTTTTCTGGCGAGAACGGGCAGGGCCACCCCTTGCTGTGAGCACAACACCAAACACAAGGGGCCACTGGAAAATTGGCAGCTCTGGAGACTAGGCTTTTTTCTGAAGAGAACAGGCAGGGCTGCCCCTGCTGGGAGGAGGACAAGGAGCCCGTGTAAAATAGCCAGCCGAGGAAACCATCATGGCTACCACCTGCTGTGAGCAAGACACCAAATAAAAGGGGCCTTTGGATAATGGGAAGCAGGGTTACTCCCTCCTGTGAGCAAGATACTAAACCCAAGGGGCCCCCCGGACACTGCAATCCAAAAAAATCAGCAAGGCAACCCCTTGCTGTGAGCAAGATACCAAACACTAGGGGACCTGGAACACTACCATCCTGAGAACCCAGGTTGTTTGCTGAAGAGGGCAAGAAGAGGTTCCAGTTGTGAGTCAGACACCAAACACAAGGAACCCCTGGGAAACTTCCAGTCCAAGAAACCAGTAAAACTATCCCCTGCTATGAACAAGACAGCAAAGAAGGAACCCCTGGAAAACTGCAAACCAGAAAAAATGGGCTGTTTTGTGGAAAGAGCAGGAAGAGGTATCCCCTGCTATGAGGAAGACACTAAACACAAGGGACCATTGGAGAATTGGAACCAGGACTCCCCCCTGCTGTGGGCAAGACACAAAACACATGAGGACCCTAGGAAACTCTCAATCCAGGAAACCAGTGAGACTTGAGTCAGCAAGATAGCAAACACAAGGGGACCTTGGGACACTACCGTCCTGAGAACCCAGGCTGTTTTCTGGAGAGGGCAAGAAGAGGTTCCAGTTGTGAGTCAGACACCAAACACAAGGAACCCCTGGGAAACTTCCAGTCCAAGACATCAGCAAGACTTCTCCCTGCTAAAACAAGCCATCAAAGGAGGGATCACTGGAAAATGCCAATTTGGGAAAGCAGACATTTTTGAAGAGAAGGGGCATGATTACCCGCTGGTGTGAACAAGGGTCCACTGGTAAACTGCAACCTGGGAACCCAGGTTCTGGAAAGAACAGGCAGAGCTACCTCCTGTTATGAGCAAGAAGCCCCTCACACTCACAGTAGGGGATATCCTGCTGGTTTCCCAAGTTGGCAATTTCCCAAAGGCTCCTTGTGTTTGGTGTCTTGCTCACACCAGGGGTACCTAAACTGGTTTCCTGGGTTGACAATTTTACATGGACTCTTGTCTTACTCTCAGCAGGGAATAGACCTGCCTGTCATCTTTAGAAAACAACCTGGTTTCCAGAGCTAGCAATTTTCCAAGGACCCCTTGTGTTTGGAATATTTCTCACAGCAGGGGGGTAGCCCTGCCCCCCCTACAGAAAAATATGATTTTCTGAGTTGGCACTTTGCCAGAGATCCCTTTGTGCCTTCCTCACAGCAGGGGATAGCCCTTCCTGCTCTTTCCAAAAAACAGTTTGACTTTCCAAGGCTCCCTTGTATTACTCACAGTAGGGGGTAGCCTGCCTATTTCCCAAGTTGGCAATTTCTCAGGGGCCCCTTGTGTTTGGTATCTTGTTCACATCAGGGGATAGTCATGCTGGTTTCCTTGGTTGGCTGTTTTACATGGGCTCTTTGTCTTACTGCCCACATGGGATAGACCTACTTGTTCTCACCAGAAAACAGCCTGGTTTGCAAAACCAGCAATTTCCCAGTGACCCCTTGTGCTTGGTGTCTTGCTCACAGCAGGGGGTAGCCATGCTGGTTTTCTGGGTTGGAAATTTTACATGGTTCCTTGTGCTGCTCCTAGCAGTGGGTAACCCTGCTTGTTCTCTCCAGAAAACAGTCTGGTTTCCAGAGTTGGCAGTTTTCCAGGGGCCCCTTATGTTTGGTAGCTTACTCACAGCAGGGGGAAGTCCTGCATCCCAGGGGTAAGCTGTTTGCCAGGGGCCCCTTACTCACAAGAGTGAACCTTGCCCTCTCTCTTCAAAAATGTCTGATTTCCCAGATTGGCAATTTTCCAGGAACCCGTTGTGTTTAGGGTCTTCCTCACAATAGGGGGTAACCTTGCTGGCTTCCTGAGTTGGCAGTTTTCCAGGGACCCCTTATGTTGGTATCTTACTCGAAGCAGGGAGTAGTATTTCTTTGCTTCCTTCAGAAACCATCCTGCTTTCTCAGGTTGACAGTAATCCAGGGGCCCCTTGTGTTTGGTGTCTTACTCATTGCAAAGGGTAGGCCTTTCTGCTCTTTCCAGAAAACAGCTTGAGTTCCCAAATTGGTAATTTCCAGGGTTTCCTTTTGTTTGGGGTCTTATTCACAGTAGGGGGTAGCTCTGCTGATTTCCCAAGTTGGCAATTTCCCAGGGGCCCCTTGTGTTTGGTGTCTTGCTCTCATGAGGGGATAGCCATGCTTGTTTCCTTGGTTGCTATTTTATGTGGACTCCTTGTCTTACTCCTTGCAGGGGATAGACCTGCTTGTTTGGTCCAGAAAACAGCCTGGTTTCCAGAGCTGGCAGTTTTCCAGGAGCCCTTTATGTTTGGTAGCTTACTCACAGCAGGGGGTAGCCCTGCATCTCAGATAAGCTATTTGCCAGGGGCTCCTTACTCACAAGAGGAGTGAACCCTACCCCCTCTCTCCAGAAATGTCTGGTTTCCTAGGTGGGCAATTTTCCAGGATCTCATTGTGTTTGGGGTCTTTCTCACAATAGGGGGTATCCTTGCTAGCTTCCTGAGTTGGCAATTTTTCAGGGGCCCCTTAGATTTGGTAGCTTATTCACAGCAGGGGTAGCCCTGCATCCCAGGTAAGATATTTGCCAGGGGCCCTTTATGTTTGGTGTGTTGCAGTATCCCTTCCTGATCTCTCCAGAAAACAATCTAGGTTCCCAAATTGGCAATGTTACAGGGACCGCTTTTGTTTGGGGGTCATATTCATAGCAGGAGATACTGCTGGTTTACCATGCAGGCAGTTGTACATCAAGGAGTAGCCCTGACTGGTTTCTTGGGTAAGGAATTTGCCAGGGACCCCATGCTTTCAGGAGGAGATTGTCCTGTCTATTCTTTCTAGGAAACAGCCTGGTTTCCCAGGTTGACAATTTGCCAGGGGCCCCTTGTGTTTGGAGCATTACTCACAGCATGGGGTAGTCCTGCCTGCTCTCTCCAGAAAACAGCCCGGGTTCTCCAGTTTGTAATTTGCCAGGGGCCCCTTGTATTTGGTGTCTTGCTCACAGAGCGGGTAGCTGTGCCTGCTTTCTCCAGGCCAGCCTGGTTTCTCAGGTTGGCCATTTGCCTTTCTGAGGCTTGCCTGTCCTAGGACTGAAGGCTGTCACTGATCTGATCTGCTACTGAACCAGGACAAAAGGACTCCTTTGGTGAGAGATCCTCTCATAGGCTCTCCCTGATAACCTCTGAGTGGGGCTGAACACCCTTTTAACCCCAGGGATACTGATCTTTCTTGAAGTCCTTCCAATATATCGAGCTGGACAGTGGTTTCATTCCATCAGACTCTGTTCACAACCTCAAGGTAGGTCCCATAGGAGTTGGCGTTGGGTTCGGTGTTGGGGAGCTTAGATGGACGCTTAGCCAACCCCAGCATTGTCTTTCTTTACTCAATCAAAGACATTCATAACTACAAAAGAGAGGACGATATAATAAAAAAAAATGGCCATCTTGCCTAAAGTAATTTACTTATTTAGTGCCATATCAATCAAACTACCCCAAAATTATGAATAAAACTAGAAGAAATAATAACAAAATCCATCTGGAAGGAAAAAAGGCCAAGAATATCAAGGTCATTAATGAGAAAAAATACAAAGGAAGGCGGCCTAGCAATACCAGATCTCAAACTATATTCTAAAGTAGTAATCCTCAAAAAATCACTAATAAAATCCTATTTAGGCCTGCTAAGGCCACAGAAGGAATGCTACTCAAGTAACTGTTCCTTGAACCCAGGCAACCATATAGATGTTCTAACTATTTTTGTGTTCAATAGGTCCTAGGCTACTATCTAAAAAGACACTGTTTCTAAAAACCTCTGCCTTGCTATAGCAATTTTACTATTCCTAACTATGGCTTAGAGCCAGATGTATGGAGTATAAGAATTCTTCCCCGACCCTCATTGCCAATGAGGCTACTTGGTTCGCTTAAAACTGTGACTGAAAGAGAATCCCATGTGAATCTTCTAATTCTGCTACTGAATCAAATGGTCTCCCACAACAAAAGGACCTACATGTGCAAAAATATTTATAGCAGCCCTTTTCATGGCGGCAAAGAATTAAAAATTGAGGGAATAGCCATCAATTGGGGAATGGCTGAAGAAGGCATAGCATATGAATGTAACAATACTATTGGGCAACAAAAAATGATGAACAGGCAGATTTTGGAAAAACCTGGAAAGACCTGTAGGAACTGATGTAAAGTGAAATGAGCAGAACCAGGAAAACATCAGACACAGTATCAGCAACTATGTGCGATAATCAATTACGAATGACTCTACTCTTCTCTGAGACACAGTGTTCCAAGACAAGTACAAAGAGTTCAGGAAGGAAAATGCCATCTCTGTCCACACCAAGAGCTGATGGACTCTGAATGTAGATTGAAGCAGATTTGTCTTTGTTTACCTTATTCTTTCTCATGTTTTTTCCCCTTTTGCTGTTTCCTTTTTTTTTTTTTTTACAACCATGACTAATATGAAAATGTGTTTTACATGATAGCACATGCATAAACTAGCGAAGAGGGAAGAAGAGGGGGGAAATTTGGAATGCGAAATCTGGTAAGAACGAACAATTGCCTCAGCAAAAAAAAAAAAAAAAAGAATGAATGCTAAAAAATTTTTGACATGTAACTAGAGAAAAAAATACTATTCAATAAAAAATAAATTATTCATTAAAAAGAGATAAGACGTAAGCAATCTTGTTTATAGCTTTCTTTTTATTATTTTCATGTTTCTTTTTTTTTTAAACAGAAAAGCAGTACAAAACAAAAGAGAACATTGTCATGTGTCCAGCAGAACATCAGAGGGGATTCAAAATACATAACAACAAATTCCCAGTTCAATAAAGTGTGTGTGTGTGTGTGTGTGTGTGTATATATATATATATATATATATCAGTGGAAGAAATCATATCCGTGGGACCATGGGATCATCTTTTCTTTACTTCCTTGTAAAGTGTTCTTCTGTTCTCTGCTGCATACCCTTTTTCTTTATTCTTTCCCCCCCTTTTCATCCCCTCTACCAGCCCCAAGCAGGCTATAGTTAAGAAAGGATCCATTTATGTAAACATATATAGATATATACATACATACACTCCACCCCATCTCCCATATACATACTCCTACTAACTCTTTGCTTTAATTTAGCTCCTAACTTGCCTTGTTATTACTTAATTTATCCCTACCTAGGGATCCCTCCCATGTCCTCTTCCCTCACCCTTTGCCCTTCCCTGCCATATTATTTCTTTATAGATTTTAGAGGTTGCTATGCCCTTCACATTATATATGTAGCACTGTCTATTGAACCCATTCCTGATTCGAGTAGGTTTTCCGAACTCCTCTCCCTTCTAATACCTCTGTGGCTATTCTTCCTCCACACCTCATTTGTATAACAGGATTACTATTTTTTACCTTAACTCTACCCCAATCTCTCTTTTGAGCTATCCTATTGTTGATGTCAATCTTAAACCTAGGTATAGATTTCCCATGTTAAAAAAAAAAAAAAAAAAAAACCAAACCATCAACAATTTGTCCATGTTGAGTTCCTTAAAACTGATCTTTGGTATTAGCTCTTATATGTCAAATTTTCTATTAAGTTTGGGTTTGATTGATAGAACATCCTGAAAATCTACAAGTTTGTTCAACGTCCATTTTTTTCTCATTTAATATTATAGATAATTTTGCTGAATAGGATATTTTTGGCTGCAAGTGTAGTTCTTTTGATTGTGGGTAGATATGATTCCAGGACCTGCAATCTTTTATTATGGCTGCTAAGTACAGTATAATTCTAATTGTAGCTCCAGCATATTTGAATTAGTTTGTTGTTTTGTTTTTTTTCAAAATTTTCTCTTTGATCTGGGGTTTTTGAAATTCGGCAATAATGCTCCTATGTGTTTTCCCCAAAGGATCTCTTTGAGATGGTGTGTTGAACAGTAGATTTTTTTTTCTATTTTCCCTTTCTGTTCTATCACTTCAGGACAATGTTCTTACATTATTGTGTCCAGGTTCTTTTTTTGGTCACAGCTTTCAGATAGTCCAATTATTCTTAGGTTTTCTCTTCTTGATCTGTTCTGCAGATCTGTTGTTTTTCTTAGAAGATGCCTCACATTCTGTTCTATCATTTCATTCTTTATAATGTTTTGTTATTTCTTGGTCTCTCATAGCTTCACTGGCTTCCCCTTGCCCTATTCTAATTTTCAAAGAGTTATGTTCTTCTTTAAGACTTTGTATCTCCTTTTCTAGTTGAATAACTTTTTTTCATAATCTTAGTTTTCTTGGATCGTTTTTATTTATTTATTTTTGTTTTGCCTCAATATTTCTCATTTGATTTTTAATTTTTTTTTTATTTCTTGTACAAATTCTCTCCGGGCAGGGAGCCATTTAACAATATTCTTTAGGATTGAAGCTTTTTTTACTTCAGTGTCCTCCTCTGAATATGATCCCCAATCCTAACGCTATCCCCATAATAAATTTCTATGATTGGATTTTTTCTTTGCTGGTTCACTTTTTTTTTTGATGAGAAGTATTAGTGTAAGCACCCCAATGTTGGGGTGGGGAGCTCACTTGAGCTCTCCCCTCTGACCTGGAACCCCAAACCGAAAGCTCCCCCCTCCAGCAAGTGCCTGAAGCCAGCTTTATCCCTGCCCCCTGCCTCTGCACTCCTGGTGTGCTGGCTCCTTCTCACCCAGGGCTGCGTCTCAACACCCCAGCTGGGCCTGGTGTTCCCAATCAGCCGAGGCTCCCTCAATCTCTCCGACTCATTCCCCAACTCCTCCCCCAACTCCTCATGCTGTCCCAGAGGTGGAAGTCTCTGTGGTTCTTGCTGAGACTCTAGCCAAGCCCAGCCAGCCCCAGGGGTCCGTACTAGGTGTTTGTGTAGAACTAGGCGGGAGGTGTTTACACTTCACACTGGTTAATTCCAGTCCAGGGTCTTTCTTCAGATCTGCTTGGGTTGTGCCAGGAGGATCCCAGTTCTGCCCCAAGTCTTTTGGATTTTTCAGCAGTCTAGGTTTGTCCCAAAGTGTGAATTTGTCATTTGTAGGGGAAATCTGAAGAGCCTGAAATTTACCAACCTGCTCCGCCATCTTGCCGGTATCTTCCCCCATTTATCTATTTCTTAATTGATTGGAGTGGGGGGGGGGGGGGTGCAGAATTATTATGCCTCTGAAATTGGCAGACAGGAAAGAGCAGTGACAGCCCTTCTCCCTGGATCACGCCACCTTGGAAACACTGCAAACTGACAGATCCAAAGAACTAGCTCTGGAAACAGCAGCACAAAAAAAGCATAAAGCTGGGGACAGGTCCTCTCCACCCCCAGGGGAGCAGAGCCCAACTTCAACATAAAGTTCAAAGTCAAGAAATAGCCCTGGAAAATGAGCAAAGGACAATAACAGAACAATGGGACTTTAAAAAGGTGCTATTGCTGGTTGTGAAGACCAAGACATACATTCAGAAGAACACAGGTGAAAATGGCTACAAAGCTTCAAAGTGCTAGTTAGAATGAGGAACAATTTTCTCCCATAAAAGAGGTGCACAAGGGAGACCTTTTTACAGTGGAAAGGGAAAATGGGGGGCACTGATGGGCAGTGCTTGAACCTCACTCTCATTGGGATTGGTTCAAAGAATGAAAGAATATATATACACACTTAGTTGTGTATGGAATTGTAACTTATCCAACAGGGAAATGAGAGGAGAAGGGCATAACAGAAAGTGTGGGGAGAATGAGGAGAGGGAGGGTGGATTAAGGGAGGCAGTGATTAGAAGTCAGAGACTTCTGAGGAGGGACAGGATAAAAAGAGGGGGAGAAAATGGAAAAAAAAACAGAAGAGAATGGGATGGAAGGAAATATACAATTAATAATCATAACTGTGAACTCAAATTAGATGAGCTCATTCATAAAACAGAAGCAGATAGCAGAATGGATTAGAAACCAGAATCGAACAATATTTTGTTTATAAAAGACGCGTTTGAAATAGAAAGACACACAGTTAAAATGAAGAGCCAGAGCAGAATCTAATATGTCGGGGTGGGTAGGGGGAGGAAGGCAGGTACAGCAATCAGGATCTCAGACAAAGCAAAAGGAAAAATCAACCTACTTAAAAGATGATCAAAGGAACTACATCATGTTCAAAGATACCATTGACAATGAAATAATACTTTTTAAAAAAAGGGTTCACAGCAGGTTCCTCTGGCAAAAGCCTCCTTGAATATATTCTGAGTATGGAAGTGAGTTAAATTTATAAAAATAAGGGCCATTCCCCAATTGATAAATGGTCAAAGGATATAAACAGGCAATTTTCAGGGAAGTCAAAGCGATGTAATAGCATATGAAAAAAAATGCTCTGAATCCCTATCGATTAGAGAAAGGCAAATAGAACAACTCCAAGGTACCATCTCACGTCTCTCAGAAATGAGCAATACTGGAAGGGATGAGGGGAAAATCAGCACGCTAATGCATGTTTGTTGGAGTAATGAACTGTTTTAACCCTTTTGAGGAACATAAAGAACTAGGCCCAAAGGGTAATCAAACTGCATATACTTTGAGCCAGCAATACCCTACTAGATCTGTATCCCAAAGAGATCAAAGAAAGAGGAAAGGTTACTCTATGTATAAAAAAACTGGTAGTTGTCTTCTGCTCAAGTGGAGCCAATACAAGGGAATAGATTTGACCCTGACAGCTGAAAATCCAGGGCCCCTGAAGATTTAACTCCTCAAATTCTGCAATTCATGTAAAAAAAAAATCTGCCCATTGACCCCAGAAGTCTAACAAAAAGTCACTCACTGTGGAACTCAAAATGAGTTCTTAAGGGTCATATTCCTTAAAGGCAAAGTTAGATTATATTCTCAGTACTATTTCAGCCCTTTACAAGCCAAACAAATGAATACAAGTTCTTGGTATTTCAAATAAGCAACCATGTCGTCATTGTTTCATGAGACACATATCAGTCAAGTAGCTTAAAAGTTAGAAGAACTAAATAAACAGGTCAGCAGCTTCTATTTTCCCTAGAGTATGCACATCTGACAAGACACATACATGGACACTTATGGGGTTACACGGAACTGAACTCCAAAGCCCAGCCGAGGAGACACACATTTTCCCAGCTATTTGAAAAGAGCATCATTCATTCTTCTTGATTTATGTGAGAATGTAAGGTACAAAGGAATGTTTTTTCAAATCATTTTTGTATTATTTAGCTTTAATTATGCCGTCATTCATGAAATGGAGCTGCTCTAGTTTCTCTCAAAGATGTGTCTGTGTAGAATTTTTAAAAAAGAATAGTTACTTTCCATTTGGTGTAAATGGTTTGCATACACACACACACACACACACACACACACACACACACATAGGTAGTAGCTATTTTTGAGGTGGGAAAGAATTGGAAATTGAGGGGAAGCCTATCAATTGGGGAATGGTTGAACAAGCTGTGGTATATGATTGTGATGAAGTAGTATTGTGCAATAAGAAAAAGGAAGGAAAGGAGGGAGGGAGGGAGGAGGAAGGAAGGAGGGAGGGAGAGAGGAGGAAAGGAGGGAGGGAGGGAGGGAGGAAGGAGGAGGGAGGGAGGAAGGGAGGAAGAAAGGAAAGAAGGAGGGAGGGAGGGAGGAAGGAAGGAAGGAGGGAGGGAGGGAGGAAGGAAGAGGAGGGAGGGAGGAAGGAAGGAAGGAAGGAACAGATAGAAGATAAAAGGAGGGAGGGAGGGAAGGAAGGAAGGAAGGAAGGAAGGAAGGAAGGAAGGAAGGAAGGAAGGAAGGAGGGAGGGAGGGAGGGAGGGAGGGAGGAGAGGAAGGAAGGAAGGAAGGAAGGAAGGAAGGAAGGAAGGAAGGAAGGAAGGAACAGATAGAAGATAAAAGGAGGGAGGGAGGGAGGGAAGGAAGGAAGGAAAAGATAGCAGATAAAAGGAGGGAGGGAAAGAAGGAGGGAGGAGGAAAGGTAGATAGTAAAAATCAAGGCTTGATTTACTGTTTGATTATCTAGACTTAAGAAAGGGATGTAGGAAACTTCAAGAATGCCCATCAAACTGTGCCCTCTATCATCCCTCCTTTTGTTGGAGACCTCTCGCTCAGCGTTGGCCCAGTTGGCACGTGGCTGCCAGGACGGCTGGCCTGGCCTTGAGTGTGCCCATCCCTGTTCCCATGAAGTCGGACTTCCCGCCAGGGTTCTCTTAGCCTGCCCTTCATGGGAGGGAAGGGCACGGACCACACTGCCACGGTTTTAGAGTGCCAGATATTTGCCCAAGCTCTGATGTCACAACAGGAAACGCTGAGTTTGAGGCCCAAAGATTTTATTGAGAGGACCCCCCCCCCACCCAGAGGAAGGTGAGCTCGGGGTCTGGGTGGGCCCCACACCACATAGGTGAAGTTTCTGTGCAAACCTGAAGCGCTTTAACCATGGGACCCTTTGTTGCGACTTGAGCGGTGCCTTCCTTAGCCCTCCAGGGCTCCCAGCTCTGGCCAGGGGACACCGAGGTAATGGTCCAGTTTGAATTGTCTTGTGCAGTCCCTGAAATGGCCACCAGGTGACAGCCTGCTTGAGCTGCTGTTTGCCTGATGAGGAGCCTAGCCTGGTTCTGAGCATGCCCTACGAAGCTGAGGTGGGCCACTGAGGCCCAGGGGCCTTCAAGGGCACGGGGCTGGAGACCACCACGGCTGGCCCTGCCACCCGGACCCTGCTTCTCGCCCCTTCCCCCGCTGGGCTCCGGGGGCCTCTGGGCAAGGGTCCTTGCAAGTCCTCAGGCACTTTGCTGTCAGTGGTCTTGGGCCTAGGGTTGGGTGTCTGCGGCCGGATCACACCTGCTTGGTGAACACTTGGGTGGGGCATCCCATTTCCAGGCCTTGAGTCCTGCTGGCCCCTTCCCAGATGCCCCTGGCCCTCGACAACTCCCAGAAGGTGATCGATGGGGGGGGGGGGCCACTGGGATCCCCCCCATTACCTGGAGCGGAGCCCCAAGCCCTCCAAAGATGGCCCTTGGTCCTTTGTGAGCCGTCCTTGGCTTGGAGGCCCACTGGGAAGGAAGAGGGCCAGGGGAGGGTGGCGGTGGGGGCTGGGGAGCCACAGGGTAACCCTGGAGCCCTGGGAGTCACCGTTTCCTGACTGGGTCTGCAGCCAGGGGCTGTGCTAGTGGAGAAAGTGCTGGGCCTGGAGGCAGGAAACACTTGACTTCCCATTACTCCTGGGGCTTCCGAGAGGGGGGAATCCCTGATGGCTTCACTGTGGTTTGCCTGAGTCTCCTCCCCTGTAAAATGGGGAACCCGGTCCAACGAGCTCACAACTCTAAAGCACTCAGCCCAGGGTCTGGCGCACAGTAGGTACTTACTAAATGCGCTGCCTCTGCCAGACCTTCTGCTCCTCGCTCCTCCACTGGCCTTGGATCCTGAGAGAGGTCCGAGCAGGTGGGGTGCCCAGGGGCCGGCCTCCGGGTGCGGGGCGGCCAGCCTGCTCCTGCCCCAGCCTGGCCCTCCGGCCCGACGCCGGCCTCCATTTCTCTGCCCTCACTGGGCCCTGATTCAGTTACCAGAGCCCGTCTCCGCACGTGGGGGGCAGTGCTGGTCCGCCCGGGGTCGCGGGGACCCACCCAAGTCTTAGGGAGCCCGGGCCTTGTTGGGGAGCCCCGGGGAACATCCGGGGGTCCTGGGAGGAAAGGAACAGCTCCACACCGCATGCCCACAGCCTCAAGTCAGACGAAGATGCGCGCGCGCGCGCGCGCGCGCGGGCACACAAAGGAACACTTGCCCTCTCCCACCCCAACGGAGGCCGGCTCTTTGGCCCCCCACCCCCGGATACACACCCCGGCCGGGGGCCAGAGCCTTCCAGCGGCCTTTTGTGTGACCAAGGATCCGGGACACAGAGTGTACAGACAAGTGTGAACCAGAGCCGGGCTGGGCTGGGGGAAGGGTCCGGGGCAGGAGAACCTGTGCAAGCAGAGTCCAAGGGAGCCCCTTTTCCCCCCGCCCCGCTGGAGGCAGGGGGCGGCACCGATGGGGGGAGGGACTGTGGGAGGGGCTCGGAGGTAGGGGGCGGGGCGGACTGGGGAGCCCTGGAAACAAGAGGAGGGGTCGATGGGGAGGGGGCGGTGAAGGCAAGGGGAGGGACCGATTGAGGGGGGCCCTCGGGAAGCAGGGGGAGGGGCCGATCGGCGGAGGTGGGGAGGGAGGGACCGCGTCCTCTGCGGACTCGGCTGTGAGGGAGCCTCTTGGGGTTTGGGGGAATCCCGGGGCCCCTGCGCAGGCGCCCCCTCCCCCCGAAGAGCCCGCCTCCGCGGCCCTGCCCCTTGCGGGGCCAGCCGCCGGCAGCTTCCTCCCCGGATACCGGGGAGGGGGCGCCGCCCCCCGGAGCCGCCGCGCCCGGATCTACGTCGCGCCCCGGCCCCGGCCCTCCCCAGGCCCGGCCCCGCCATGCCCGGCTCGGCGGCTCCCCGCGCCCCAGCCGCTGTCCCCCGCAGCCCCCGCCCCCAGTGCACGGGGGCTGCAGGCCGGCCCTAGCGGGCGGCCGGGCACTGGGGACGCCGGGGTCTGGGAGCCGGGAGCTGCGGCGGGAGGAGGAGGAGGAGGGAGAGGAGAAGGAGGAGGAGGACAGGAGGAGGAGAGGAGAAGGAGGAGGAAGAGGAGGAGGAGGAGGAGGGCAGCAGGCTCCGGTGGCGGCAGCGGGATGCAGGGCAGTGGCGGGGCCGCCCCCCCAGGGAGCCCAGGGCCCCCGCGGCCCCCAAGGCCCGGCCGATTCTCCTGCCACATCGAGGGGGCCCAACCCAGGCCTGGTGAGTGAGCCGGGCAACAGGGGAGCGCCGGGGCCGGGCTGGGTGGGCCCCCGGAGGGGCGGCTGAGCAGGTGGCCGGACGGTGGAGAATGGAACCGCGCTGGGGAGCGGGAGGAGGGGCGGGGGTCCGGGCAGGCGGGCACACAGTAGGACAGGTGGGTAAGCGGGCAGGGTGGGGGTGGGGGCCCTGCGCTGCGCTCTGCTCCGTCTCTCTCCCTCCCCCAGGTTACCCCTAGATACTCTGAGGCCCTTGGGGACCTAACCCCAACTCCTTCATTTTCCAGGGGAAGAAACTGAGGCCCCTGGGGACGCCTGTTGCCATAGGGTTTGGTCTCTGCCAGTCATTGGGGTTTGGATCCCAGGGAAAGAAAACTTTCAGGACCCAGGGAGAGCCAGAGCAGGGGGACACCCAAACCCGGCTGCACTTTTCCTGAAAAAGAGCTGGAGATTTGAGTGGACCACAAGTGCAATGAGCTCAGCAGCCCAAAAAGCAACTCCTTTTAAGCTGCTCTGATACAGAGCCAGGGTCTGGCAGCAACAGGGAGGGGCGCGCTCCCCACGGCCTTTGCCCTGGCTCAGCCACAGCCAGACGGTCGTTCAGCTGGGGGCCCCCGTTGACAATGTGTCTCCTGGACTGGGGGCCAGGCCGCGCCACAAGCAGCGCTCCTAAGTCTCAAAAGGACCGTGCCGAGGGAGGGGGGCCAGTTAAGAACCCTGGCCTGCTCGGGACTGGCATGGGGGAAGGGGGGAACGATGGAGACACCAGTTGAGGCTGCGAGCCTTCTGAATGGTGAGGGCCGGGGAGCTCAGCCCAGAGCGCAGCCCCCTCCCGGCCCCGGTGTGTCAAGGCCCTCGGGCCCCCTCTGTGAAGGGCTTTGAGCTGTACCGCCAGACATTCTGCCTTTCCCGGCTCAGAGAGCCCATGATCCAGGGGCCCCCATCAGAGCCCAGCCCGGCGTCCCTATCTCCGCCTCTCGTGCGGTGGACCAGAAGCCAAGGAGGCCCCTGGAAGCCAGAGCTCCCCCCAGCACTGGCCCTGCCCGGGCCCCGAGCCTGGTGAGAAAGCTGGTGAGGACTTTCCTTGAGGTAGCCTCAAAGGCCTGGCTGCCCGGGGGCACCAGCACAGCCTGGACCAGAGAGGTTGGCAAGGGGCGGGATGTGCCAACTTGGCCTGGCTCCCAGGGGCTCTTGCAGCGGGGCCAGCGTGAAGCTGGAGCCCTGAAGCGGCACCGAGCGCAGGCAGAGCTGGGGATGGAGAGCCCCTCAGCCCCTCAGGCCCCGTCAGCCCCCTGCCCAGAACCCTTATCTCTGAAGCGAAGGGCGGTGCTCGGGGGGGCTTCCGGGGCCCTCGCCAGTTCTAGGCCAGTGATCCTCACCCTGCCCGCTTCGGAGAGTCCTTGACCCTAAGGGCCTTCCCCACTTTGGGCTGCTTCAGTGTCCCTTGAGTTAGATGAAGTGGGACCAGATGAGGGAAACTGAGGAAGCCCTGAGACTCACTCTATCTTATTCTAACTTTCAACGGAGAAACCCTTCACAATACTCCCCTCCCTAGGAAGTATCCTCCTTCCCCTTGGGGGATTCTGGGTCGAAACACTTGCTCCCCCCAGGATGAAGCTCTTCTTGCTGGCAACCCCCAGGCATGGAAAAGGCCGCTCAAGGCCCCGGGGGTGCTGCCTAGTGAGTCTATAGGGAGGTGTAGAAGTCATCGAGTGGGGAAGGATCCCTTTGGCAGCAGCGGGGAGCTGGCTAGAGGGCCTGGGCCTGCTGGGGAGGGGCCTCAAAGGGCAAGCTCGGGCTCCAACTTGGCCCCTTGGAGATCAGAGGTAGATGGAGAGCTTGAAGGACCCTTAAATAAAGCTCCCCTTTTGTAGAAGAGGAGAAACTGAGGCACAGAGATGGGCCCTGCCTGGCCCAGGATGCACAACGATCCCTCCGAGGCCCGCAGGGTGCCACGGCACATCCCGTGCATGTCGATTTCTCCCCATTTTGCAGAGAAGGCGACTGAGGCCGAGATCAGTGCGAGTGGCCGGCCAGTCCTCTGAGCCAGAGAGGGGATGAGGGCCAGCCGGCGCTAACGTCCCCTAATGAGGACAACAGCCGCGCTGAGCGGGCGCCGGCTGCTAGGGAAGAGAGCCCGGATCTGGCTGCCGTCCTAGAGCGGGGCTGGCGCCTCCTTTGGCCAGACTCTGCAGGTCTCCCCCTCTCGAAGCCTCTGTGTGGAGGAAGAGGTGACTTGGCAGGGGAGACGATTTTCCCAGTTCTGGTGCATGGGGAAGAACCTTAGTTCCTCACTTTGGGCTGCTCCAGTTTCCCGTGAGTCAGATGAAGTGGGACCAGATGACAGATGAGAGAAACTGAGGAAGCCCTGAGACTCTCTCTTTATTCTACCTTTTCATGGAGACAACCTCCACCATTCCCTAGAAGGAATCCTCCTTCTCCTCAGGTGGGAGGGAGGGGAGGGAAGGGTATCTATATGTAAATACTTGCCCTCCCCCTAACAATGAAGCTCTTTTTGTCCGCAGCCCGTGAATGGAAAAGGTCACTCTAGAGGGCTGCCTTGTAGTTAGGGGTCCAGAGCTGATTTCCCCTCTGTGTGCCTCGGTTCCCCGGTCTGTCAGCTGTAGGGAGAAGGCTGGCTCCCTGGTAGAGGCAGGATGGAGAGGGGGGAGGAGGGAGTGAGAAAGGGCTTTGTTTCCTAGAGAAGGTGGTTATTGAGAGAGACTCGGGATGGCAAGAGGCCAGAAGGAAGGAGGGAGGCTTTCCATCTAAGGGGACCAAGACCCCTGAGGTAGGCCAGAGTCCGGCTTCGTGTCCAGGGACAGTTTGACTCCGCTGCCTAAAGGGCAGCTGGGGCCTAGTGGAGCCTACTAGAGCCATCTCTAGTATCCAGGATTCTAGAGGTACTAGGGAGCCAGAGGAACTTATTGAACAGGGGGTCACTTTGGTGGCAGTGGGGAGGTGGGAGGCCAAGGAGGAGGCTTGGATTGTGTAACTAAAGAGAAGGCTGTTGGCCTGGAAAGGTGGCGGAGTGACTGCGACGAGGCTCGGGGCACCCTTATGGTTGTGAGGGGGGAAACCAAGGCTGACTCAAGACCACAAAGCCAGCCTGAGGCAGAGCTGGGGCTACACTCGGCCTCCTCACCTTCCCATCTCCCAGCAGAGCTCCCGGTTCTACATCTTGGGGGAGACGGCAAGAGTCAAGCCCGGCCCTTGAGAATGGCCCTGGCACAAAGGCTGGGACACCCAATGGGCAGCGCCAGCCTTGCCACTTCAGGCCACCACAAACTACCAAATCCCATCCCTGCACACTCATTGGTTTGTTGGGTTCAAGAATTCAGGAAGTGATGAGACCACATTAATGGTCCCCCTCTGGAACACAAGGGAGTTGTGCTAGGTGAGGTCTAGGGTTCTGTTCAGTTGGAACAGTTCTTAAGTGCCTACTGGGCACCGGGAGGGACAGGGCATAAGCTGGGAGGGTGAGGCCTTGAGGAGGGAGAGCATTTCAGCCCCTGGGGGTGGGAGGTGGGGGTTGGGGAACAGCCTGGCAAGGGCCAGGAGACGGGAGGTGGAGTGTCAGGTTCGAGGAACGGCAAAGGAGCCAGTTTGGCCGGAAGGCTGAGTAATGTTGGAAAAGGCTGGAGAGAGGGCCAGATTGTGGCGGGCTTTCAGGCCCGGCGCGAGCAAGGAAAGGCTGGATTTGGGTCTCGAAGGGTCGTCCGATCGGAGCCGAGGGAGCCCGGGCACCGGGGAGCCCGGCAGGTGCGGGATCGGAGGCGGCGGAGAAGGGTCAGATGCCAGGGGCCGTCCAAGCCGGGCATGAGAGGAGATGAGCGTGCCCGCTCCGGGAAGGGCCGGGAGGGCCGGTCCTCTGCCTGAGCACTCGGGTCTGCCCCTATCTGGAAAGTAAATCAGACTCTCAGATTTCCCTCCTGGGGAGCCAGTCTCTGTCTGGGTCTGGGACTCCAATTACAGAAAGTAGAGGTGTGCAGGCCCAGTCTCCCCATGGAACGCTGGGGAGAGGGGAGAGCAGGGAGAGAGCCGGCGGGCTGCCAAGTCTGGCTGAGGCTCCTCACAGAGCCTCCAGGAAAAGGGACCCTGTACCTTTAAGTTCCCAAGGTCTGAGTCACCAGCCCCACTTTCCCTAATGCTTTAGACAGATGTGGAGCTGAAGTTGGCCAGATGTTTGCCTGGTGGGGCTGAGGGGCCCTGGCGGGGGAAGGAAACACCTGTCACTCGGGACCAGGGTTCAGGCCTTCACTCTCACCAGTGGCGGACAGACCCTCCTACCGGGGATGAAGCTCTGAGCTCACCTAACGTGGCCTCCGGCCCCACATGCTCACCCCAGGAGAATGGCTCGCTCCTCGGGGCGAAGGCAGAAGCTCCCAGAGGCACCATTCACTGCATCGGGGCGGGGACGGGGCTGGACACGCGTGTGCCTTTGGGTCTAGGGAGCCGCCGGCCCCCCTGGGGAAGGTCACTCCGGTTCCCCCTTGTTGCATGGGGTGAAAGGCTTCACTCCCCACCAGATCTGGGGTTGCCAAAACAGCATACGAGTAATTCACTTTGCCCTTCTAAATGAACCATGATTCCTACCTCTATCTCCAATAGCCGAAGACAACCCAAATATAACCAACCCTATTATTCGACTAGCCCTCGGGAGTATCTTCCCAAGGCTTCCTCCTCACAACGAACATCCCTCCTACCACAATAATTCCCATAACAATGCCCACCTTAACAAAAATCTCAGCCCTAATAGTAACTATTGTGGGCATCCTAATCGCAATTGAACTAAACATGCAGTCACCAAGCGAGGATGGAGTGGGTGCTTGGGCTTGTTCTGTCCGGCACCTCAGGGAGGTGACGCTGTGACATACAAACGAGGGAGGGCCGGGCAGGGTCTCCTGCCTCATTTTCCCCCTCAGAGCCATCTGGGGCCAATGGCTAGAGACATCAAGATGGCCCCAGATGCTTCAATAGGGCTGAGTTTGCCTGCCCCGTTCAGTGCCACTGAAGCAAGGGATCTGCTCTCTAGCTAAGTCTCAGACATCTAAAGAAATAAGTAAATGAAGGGATGCCGCAGGAAGGGAAGGTTTGCCCAAGTCAGTGCACCCGGTGACCTTGGCCAAGGACCTGTGGGCGGCCCATTCCAATCACACTGGTTTGGGTTTGAGGCCTGGTTCTGAAGAAAGAAACAAGCCCCCAGGCCCAGAGTCAGCCTTTGTCAGAGCAAATGAAAAAGCACCAAATCCCACTGTTGTTCCCCTCGAGGGCCCATCACAGGCCTAGGGAGAGGCCAGCTGGACCAGAACCCCCGGGGACTGGGCCTTCTCGAGCTGAGGAGGCTACCCTGGCTTGTGAGGCCGCAGAAGGCAGCAGGGCCCACTGGCTTCCACTCATGGCTTCCCAGCTGGTGTGAGCTGGGGCAAAGACAAGCAGAGGGCATTGGCTGGCCCAGGAAACTGAGCCTCGCTGAATTTTTTGACCAAGCCAGAAAAGAGAAGGCCCAAGTGGAGGACAGGCTGTGACCCCCTAGGGGAGGAGTCCTGTGGCACTCCCCTCCCTGCCCAAACCTCCCCTAGGCACCAGCTCGAGCTCCCCCAGTTTGGCAACAGGCACTAAGGGCAACTTGCTCCAGACTTTGGGGAGTCATGAGACCACGGCCCTCATCTCCAACGAGAAACTGAGCCCTGGGCTGCTCCCTACCCCCCCCCCCCACGCCTCCCCACTGCGGCCTGGGTTTTGAACACCTCTGTGTGTCCTTTAGCACAGTGGGGGCACAGAGTGAGTACCCACAAATGCTCCAGCTGCAGCCCACTGTCCTCTCTTCCTCCTCCCTTTCTCTTTCTCTCTCTGCCCCACCTCCTTCCCTCTCTGGTGGCCAGTTGGTGACCCAGACCACCTGCCACCACTGTCACATGTATGTTTCTCCGCCCTAGGGATCGCAGGAGGGCTTTGCTGAGTCCGGGGGCCATTAGGTTCAAACTTGCTTGCCCTCCATTTGCCTGTTGTTGGCCTTGAAGGTGGCAGGGAGGAGGGAGGGCCCTGATGTTACGGGGGCTGGCTTCTTCCCTTCACCAGCCGCCATGGGCGGCACACCTTCCTAGGCCCTCCTCCCCCCAGCGCACCTCAGAGTTAGGTCAGTAGTCTTCGGCCACCTGGCCCAGAATGCCTTTTTGTGGCCCGCCCACTTCTTGCCCTGGGCTATCGAATGAAGTGACCCGGGTAAAACGCCAGCCCGATGCCCAGCACAGTGGCTGCTAAACCTCGTGGCCTCCAGCTCTTGTCTCGGCTGCTGGCTCTCAGGGACTTCTCAAGGGGCGAAGTTGGGGGAAGTCGAGGCCTGAGTGTGGGTGACTGCCCCTGCACCCTCTCAGCCCAACGGCCTGTCTCTGTCCTGGTGCTCCAGGGTGCCTTTGGGGGCAGGGGAGCGCTTCTGTTTGAGGGGAGGTTATTTTATGCATTTCCATTGGCCAGACTGTACCCAATTGGCCTCGTTTGTTAAATGGGAGTAAAAACATCCCCTGTTTACTTGGCTGTCCGGGAAAGGCCAGAGATGGGAACCATGGGGGTTCAATCTCTCCAGTTTCCCCCATGAGGATGGTACAGTCATCCCCACATGCACTCGGCATCCTGAGTAATTGTGAAGGGCCTTCCGAAGCCCTTAGTACAACACATAGCATACAGCTGGCACTTAATAAATGCTAATTGATGGATAGTCAATTCTACATCTGAAAATTTTGCCAGCAGGATCAGAAACCAAGGCCCAAGAGCCCAAAGATGGCACTTCCAAGCAGCCCCAGCTTTCTTAAAGCCTTGGATTTTGTTCCACCATCTTACCAGCTCTTAGGGGCAGGGCATGGGATGGGGGAAGATATCACACACACACACACACACAGAGTCCCAGCTTGACCTCCTCAGGGTAGCAAAAGAATCTGGTGTACTGTTGGAGCTCCCACAGTGCATGGGGGCCCAGCCTCACCAGGCCAAAGGCTCTTGTACTAAAACATCTGCTTTCTGGAATTGGGGAATGACTCAACACTCCCTCAGTGGGCAAGGGAGGCCCTTGGCAGCTTCTGTGCTGAAACTCAACCCTTCTGCTCAAGAAACTGCCACAGCTCCCTCCTGCCTTGAGACCTGTTGCCTTCTTCCCTGCCATCTTTGTCTCCCGGGCCCTTTCCCCACCCCACCCCCTTCTCTCTTTCTCCCCAGAACAGGTCATCCCTCTCATTCCCAAAGCAGGCCTGCGGTTGACCACATCCCTCCATCCCAGACGTGGCTGACCCTGTCCCGTCCCACCCTGCCCCCCTTGGATAGGAGCTGAAATAGGGCACCCTGGGAGCTGAATCCCTGCCTGCTGCCCCTTAGCAGAGGACAGAAAGGGGGCAATGGAGTGAGTGGTGGGGCCCTTGCGATCCTCCTAGCAGCTCAGGCCCTTAGGATCCTGGTGCCCACTGGGCCGTGACCCTCATTCAACAGGAGACGGAGACCCCCCCATGGGGAAGGTGCCCCCGAGGCAGTTGGCGGTGGGCTGCGCTTGCTCATGAGCATAGCCTGTGCCTGCCCAGGTCTGTAGCTTGGCCCGGGCTCCATGGCACCCTCCCCACATTTGTGTTGTTCCCAGGGCTGCTCCCAGGGCCACGGCTATTGGTCAAGAGTCTCTCCTTGGAACCTGCCCCCCAGGGAAGGTCTGGAGATATCCCTGGTCTGAAACCCTCTCCTTCCAAGAGGGCCCCAGGGCCCAAGCCTCAGGGTGAGTGTGTTTGGGAGGTGGGGGGAGGTGAATGAGGAGGAAGAGAAGGAGTAATGAGGGGGAGTGGGGAGGGCTTCCCACAGGAGAGGGTCTGCCAAGTGCCCGTTCCAATTTGTCTTTCAGTGCCCCCCAAACCAGCCCACCTCCTGGGGTCTCGGCTGGCCCCCCTGCTGGAACCCATCCCTCCGCCTCCCTCCCGCCCGCTCCCTGCAGACCCCAGGCTGACCAGGGCGTTGCAGCCTCGGGCTGAGGCAGCTGGGGGAGGCTCAGCTGTGTCCTCCCTGATTGAGAGGTTTGAGAGGTGAGAGGGCACCGGGGCTGGAGAAGCAGGGGGGCAAGGGTGGGGCTTCGGAGGGATCGGGACAGGAAGTACTGGGGACTAGACTCAGGGCGTGATGTGGGAGCAGAAGCAGGAGGATTCTGACTCCGCTCTTGGCCGTGGGTCTTCCCCCCTCCAGAGAGCCCGCCATCCTGGCACCCGAGGCAGGGGGGTTTGTGCCCTCAGAGCTGACAGTGGGGCCAGACTCCAGAGAGGGCTCCCCGTGCCCCCTCCTGTCCGCTCCGGGGGAGAAAGTGCCCAACCGAGACAGCGGCATCGGAAGCATCAGCTCGCCCTCCGCCGGCGAGGAGACCTGCTTTTCCAACACCACCGGGGGTGGCGGTGGTGGCGGTGGTGGCGGCGAAGGGGGTGCTGAGGCCATGCCGGGGCCCCCCGGGGGCCCACTCCCTGTGGCTCCTCTGCAGCCCCCACAGGGCCCCCCAGAGGCAGATAGTGACCTGGATGAGGAAGAAGAGGAAGATGAAGATGAGGGGAGAGAGGGGCTGCCCAGGCCCAGAATGGAGAGGCAGGACTCTTCAGAGGTAGGCTGGGGAGCCCATAGGAAAACGCAGGCCAGGACAACGGGGCCCCTAGTCTGTGGCTCTCCAGCTGGGAGGCTGGGAGATTATGGACGGGGTTGCCCTCATGTCCCCCACCGGGTCCTCTCCACAGCTCACGGTTCAGCAGAAGGTGTTTCACATTGCCAACGAACTCCTGCAGACCGAAAAGGCTTATGTGTCACGCTTGCACCTCCTGGACCAGGTAGCGCCCCTCTAGCACTGCCCCCTGGGGGGCACCATCTGCTCCTGGGGCCCCCAGGCCTCCACCTCTCAGCAGAGGGAGCTCCTTAGGGAAATCTTGCCACCGCTGGCAGTCCTGCTTCAAACCCAAGGCCACAAAGCGAACCCCAAGGGAGCGCATCCCGATTCCAACCCTGACCCTTCCAAATGAAGCTAGCCCCCACTCCCCAAGAGCAAACCCCCAGCTTCCTTGGAATCACAGCTGTAGGCCCAGACCACTAATCACTCCACCAAAGGCCAAAGGCCAAGACCAACCCAGACTCCAGAGCCCTTTCTCCCTTGCCCCCATTGAGTTTCTAACACTAGCTCCAGCATCCTGCCGCCATCCCCATAATCTCCCCGCCTGAGCTGCCAGGTCACAGAGGGTGCTCCTCAACCCCTGGTACAGCTCCGCCTCTACCCCTCCAGGTGTTCTGTGCCCGGCTGTTAGAGGAGGCCCGAACCCGAAGTTCCTTCCCAGCTGACGTGGTCCATGGCATCTTCTCCAACATCTGCTCCATCTACTGTTTCCACCAGCAGTTTCTGCTGCCGGAGCTCGAGAAGCGCATGGAAGAGTGGTGAGGGTGGCCGCGTCGGGCACTAAGTTTCCGAAGGCTGCTCTGCATGGGCTCAGACGGCACAGCTCCTTCCCCGGCTTTGTCCCAAAGTCACTCCTTTGGCCTCAGTTCCTTCCTGTAGTGTTTGGGGGCGGGGGGGAGGCTTGGTGGGCTTCTAGTTTCCAGAATCAAGAGACCGAGGCGGACCAATTTGCTGATTAAGGCTAAGGCCAGTCCTCAAAAGGGGGAGGAGAAGGGGTGTCCCTAACCCTCTTCTTTCCTACCGCCCCCCACAAAGGGACCGATATCCTCGGATCGGGGACATCCTACAGAAGCTGGCACCATTCTTGAAGATGTATGGTGAGTACGTCAAGAACTTCGACAGGGCCGTGGAGCTGGTGAACACGTGGACGGAGCGCTCGGCCCCTTTCAAGGTCATCATCCATGAAGTGCAGGTGAGGGGATGGGGGGCCCCCTCCAAGGTTCTCAGTCCAGAGCTGCCACACCAGGGGGTCCTGACTGAGCCCAGCCTGGCCCCCTCTCCCCAGAAAGAGGAGGCCTGTGGGAACCTCACCCTGCAGCACCACATGCTGGAACCCGTGCAGCGCATTCCCCGCTATGAGCTGTTGCTGAAAGACTACCTGCTCAAGCTTCCTCACGGCTCCCCAGACAGCAAGGACGCAGAGAGTGAGTGTCCTGGCCGGGGGCGGGGGGTGCCGTGCAGGGCATTTCTCCTCAGAGAGAGCATTGGGTGCTGAGTGGCTACATGGATGGATTTCTGGAAGGAATGGATAGATGGATGGATGCGGGTGGGTGGATGGATGGGGGGTGGTGGAAGAGATTCAGGAGTCAGTTCCTACTCCAACTTCTTGGTGAAAGCATCTCTAGCCCCAGAGTGGTTCACCCCTATCTGAAGATCCTGTTTTGTGTCTCCCAGAATCCTTGGAATTGATCGCTACCGCAGCTGAGCACTCTAATGCCGCCATACGCAAGATGGTGAGGCTCCGTGGACCCCCTGGGCTGAGCTGGGAGGGGGGTAGGCGCATGTTCGGGGCCAAAGCCTCACCCTGGCCGGCCTGGCCCCTGCATCTCCCCAGGAGAGAATGCACAAACTCCTGAAGGTCTACGAGTTGCTGGGAGGGGAGGAGGACATCGTAAGTCCCGCAAACGAGCTCATCAAGGAGGGCCACATCCTCAAGCTGTCTGCCAAGAATGGAACCACTCAGGATCGGTACCTCATCCTGGTAAGGGTGGCAGGGCCCAGCAGGGGGTTGGGGTCCAAAGAAGTTCCACTCCTTCATTCCCTTCTTCCCCTACATGCTTCCTCTCTTCACCTCCCAGTTCAACGACCGCTTACTATACTGTGTCCCCAAGCTTCGACTCCTGGGCCAGAAGTTCAGTGTGCGAGCCTGCATTGATGTGGATGGCCTCGAGGTAGGTCCGGTAGGCCTCGGGATTGGGTTTGGTATCAGGGAGGCCACACAGATGGACGGTTAGACGGATGATTGATGGAGCCGGGGTGGAGTTACCTTGACGTTCTCCATGTCTTCCACCAGCTGAAGGAAAGTTCTAACCTGAACCTGCCCCGAACCTTCCTGGTGTCCGGGAAACAGCGTTCTTTGGAGCTGCAGGCCAGGTACTTCCTTACCCCGGGATGGGCAAGTCCACAACGGCTTCTCTCGCTCCCGATGGGAGAAGGGGCCAGCAAAGGCTTGGCTGCTCCTGGCCGGCCTTTCTCCATGAAGCAAATGGCTCCACTCCCCAAAGGTCTGCGTGGTCCCTCTCGTTTTGTGAGGCAGCTCAGGGGCGGCATGGACAAGTCCCCCGAGCCCAGCTCTCCCTCTCCAAGGAGAAGTTCCAGCCACCACGCTGGAGGCGGGCCTTGCTCTTTTTCCCTGTTCCATCTCCCCACCCCCCAGCAAAGCCGGGCACACTGAAGCCAGGTGGTTTAATGGCAAGAGAAGCGGCCTGGCCAGCGACCTCTACCTGCGCTGGGACTTTGCCTCATTTGGCAAGTGGGCAGATCGTCCCTCGCTCTTACTGCAATGAGCTTTTTCCTGTCTGTTTTTTTTTCAGGACTGAGGAAGAGAAGAAGGACTGGATTCAGGTAATGAGCTCCCTGGGCGGCTCTGGCTCTCAGCAGCTGGGTCCAAGCTTGGCCGAGCCCAGGCAACTGTCAGTCCTCAACAGCATTACAAAAACGGGAGAAATCAGATGGGAAAGGGGCAAGGGGAGGAAGGCCACAGGAAGCTGTCCAAGTCATGAGCCCTTCTTATAATTCCTGTCCTCCCCTCCCCCCCAACTCTCCTTGGCCACAAGCTAAACCAATGGGCACCATGTGCAGTCCCATCATTCTAGAGATGGGGAAATTGAGGCCTAGAGAGGTAGGTGTCGGGATCCCACAGCAGGTCACTGACAGGACCAAGGCAGGGACCTGGCTCCCCTGGCTTACAGCCTAGGGTGCTTTTTTTTCCTGCCC